>NC_091484.1:54686971-54838486 GCF_947461875.1 Haliaeetus albicilla | reverse complement strand
CTGAATGTACTAGCTTCCCAGAATGTCCTCTGAGCATGAGAGTGTCCTCTGAGTGCCTAATTTTTATGAGAAATGTCTTTTTTATGTTTCCTGATAATATTTCTGAACATTCTTTTTATGTTAATGCTTTGAGATACTGCACAAGCAAATACGGTTAAGGTCTTGAAAAAGATCTCATTTTAGCAGCAAAATGTCCAAGAGGGGCTTTCCAAGGCATTTTTTTCATCCCCACAGAAGTGAATGGAGAGTTTCAGCAATGGCAAGAAAATTCTGCTAGCAACCAAAGCATCCTGCAGTACTATAAATCAGAACCATTTGCTGAGGACAGCCATATTAGTCTTACAGTACAAAAAACCCCATGCATGAATGAGTTCCTCTGCAGAAAAAGAAAGTGTATTCTCAGTTCAGAGGGTTTTCATCATTACTGTATGCTTAAAGGGAGCTTGCTTCGTATCTTTAAAGTTCAATCAACAAATCCCACAGTTCCATACTTATGTCAGTTCTGCAAGTTTTACCCAGGTAATCTAGAGCTTAGGCATTGTAATAGCAATTGATACTGCATTTACTAAGAGATTCTTCAGAATTTATGCATTAGAAAACCCCAACCAACCCCTAGACAATCACTTCCTTTTTTTGGATCTATAGCCTTCCTGCTCATAAAAGCAAGAAAATTCTCTGAGTCTATTGAGAAATTTCCTTTTTTTTTTTTTTATGTGAAAGTAGCAATGTTCCTCTTAACTACAGAGTTCCTTAGAATTTACTCATTTTTCATTACCCACCACTAACAGCACCTTCAACAAAATGTAATCTGTGTGTAATCTTTGTAATCTATTGTGACATACAAAATTCTGTTCCCTTTCAGAAAGAGCATTCTGAGATATTTAAATGTAATACAAATGAAAACTGCACAAATCCTATACCTGTGTATTATCAGTGTGTATTATCAGGTACATTCAATATATTAGAACCCCTTCACGCTGTTTCAGAAGCACAAAGAATTGTAGCAGGCAGACACTTCTGGAACATAGTTGTAGCAGGCAGTGCACATTTGGGTTTGCATCATCAGTCCTCCTTTCATCCTAGATGGAGACTCAGAGTCTTCTCCTGTGGGAGAGGCATCTCTTCAGGTGCACTTGGGAAGCCAATTAGAAGTTGCAACAGTGTTTTTCTGTTTTGATTCAAAATGCATTATGTGATATAAATATTATTATGGGGGAAAGAAAATCCAGAACTGCATTCTTCTTGGATGATGCTTTTAGCCCTTCCATGAATTTTAACTTGTTGAAACTTGCTACAATTTTATTAAGTATGTACTGCACCTTCCAATAAATCATCCTGCTGATTATCGAGGAAGGCAGTCTGGGGAGGCTAATGCTGTTAATTATTACAGCCGTTTGGCATTAGTTCCCTTCATTCAGTGCTGTCAGAAAGTCTATCCAAAATACAACTTTGTTTCATAAAAACTTTTATGAGTGACAGGAAGAACGCTCTTACTCTAGTAAAATGACATCCCAGTATAAAAATCCTTGGTTTGGGGTGGGCTGAAGAAAGAACTTCTTCCATGAGAAGTTGTTCTTTAACACTTTGTTGTGACTATCCTATAGGTTTAGATCTAGATCTAGATACATGATATCTATATGATTGCACTTCATTAAAAATCCACATATTTACAAATTTGAAAACATCAAAGACACAACCTTTCCCTTCCCAGTAATAGATTGACTAATCAGCTTTTAACTTAAAACTGAGTTTGTTAAAGTTAATTTTTGCTAGTTTCAGTCCTTTCTGGCAACAAATACTGAATAAGAGGTCTTGGGTCTCTTGAAGTCAATGATTTAAGTGTACTGCTGTCCCACAGAAGTTAAAGGTGTCAGTTTTCAACCAGGGCTTAGACTGCCGTATTACAGACTAGTTATTTATTCCAGTACAATCTTTCCGAGCTACGGATTTTAAGTATCTCCAAACCAGACAACCTTGTGTAGTGAATTTAAGCTTGTTTGATAGCAGACTAGCTAGTGGGAAAAACATTGAAAACTGTTGCTGTCACCTTTTCTTTGTTCCTGCATTCCTGCTTAAGAAGTGGACAAGAGCAATCAGAAGAATATTGATGTAACTTCTGAATCTGCACTGCAGAGAGCAGTTCACCATTGGATCTGCAGAAAACTTGCATATGCTCTGATGCAGCTGGAGCCCATCTGAAATATACTCCCTCTGAATTGTATTGTTTGATGTGGCAGATGTCTGAGGCTATTTGCTGCCATTCCAGTAAAAAAAGGAGTCATTACAAACCCGGAGTCCACTGTGTAGCAGTGATTGCCATCCTTAAAGCTAGTAGTAACTTCAAGAGAAGCTCAAGGGATTCATTTCTCCACTGTGTCCATGTAACTAAGCTAAAGCCCCCATTTAAGAGACTCTGGTGGAAAGAGTAAACATCCATAAATACTTCATGCTGGTGTTGAAGGGCTTGGATCTTGTTGTAGTTAAAAGCCTGAATCTAGTTAAAGATTAATTATTGCAACTGAATAGGTGCAAGTAATTCTACATAAAATGCATTTCAGCTATAGCAACTAACAAGTTTTGGGTAATCTCTTTATTCTGGTTTACCTTTATCACAGAAACTATACTAGCACATTTTGTGGCACTAAAACAGTACCGGGGCATAACTCAAACAAACTACAAACCAGCTGATTTATTTTAGATTGTAATTTTTAAAAGCTCTTTTCTGTTCCTGTCTCATTTAAATTCTTTATTAATCTTAATAATGGTCATCTGTGCTTGTGAGCAAGTAGTCTGAGAGTATTTTAAAATAATGTTAACTGGATGGCTTTTTATCTCCCTGACTTAATTAAAGTTTGAGTGTGTCTTGGTAAGTTTCTATGTTTTTTAGCTTGAACCTATTTTAACTTTAATTCTAAATCTCTAAATGATAAGTAATTGTGTATACACCTTCATTTTCAGGGAATGTCTTGGTGAAGCACATGAACCTTGTGACTGCCAAACTTGGAAGGACTGGCTACAGAAAATATCTGAAATGAAACCAGAAGAACGTAAGAGTCATGCTGGGGGGGGGGTGGGGTGGGGTGGTTAATTTTTTTTGCTGTTGTTTTTATCTTTTGGTTTTAGAGGGGGGTTTTAGCTGCATTAAGTAGAAACTCTACATTAGTTGAAAAAGAGGGTAAAAGGGGAAGAAAATGAAACCTGTGCATGAAGTGCTGCCTCACACTTTAGCTGCATATTAGGCAGCAGTATGGTAGACTGTTTTTCATAAACCATTCCTCCCCATAAATCTGCATGTGGTTCAGTCAGGCCATACAAAACTCTTTTACCTTACTCTTACAGCTTTGTTTCCTTAATTAATTGATTTATTCCTGAATATAACTTTATTTGCCCTATACAATTTTAAATTTTTTAACCCAGTCTGCACTTCTGTTTGAGTTGTGTTCCATGTGGTTGGTTGTGTGCTTTGAAACTAATTCAAGCCAACAGATGATAATAATAGTAAGGTTGAGGGTGAATTGCAAGGGAATTGTAGGGAATGGCTTAATGATAAATAACATTTACTGAAAAAAACTAATAAAGATTGCGTTTACATAGGACAGACATTTTCTTGGTCAACGTTAACAAAAAAATTAAAGATGAACAGTAATTTCAGTAAATACCAACTTAACTTGGTTACCACAGTTCAGAGGCTTTCCATAATATGTTATAAATATTCTGGAAAGCATAGAAAATTTTATAGAGAGGCAAAATACACCATGCTTTGTCAAACTATGCCGGCTTTTCTCATACATGTATTCTTTCATTTATACATGTGTCATATATAAATCTATATAGAAACACATGTGTGGAAATATATAGGAGTAATACATGTAATAATAATATATAAATATGTATAAATTAGAAAATGTATATATTTATATACGTGAGAAAGATATATAGTGAAGATTTACGATAGTCTGTCAAGAAACATGTAAACATAAATCTTTACTAATCTGATTTTCACAAAAGATTACACAAGTATAATTTCACCTTCTCTGGTTTTGCATGCCTCATCTCCTCCTGTCACCTTCAAAAAGTTGTGGGAGTGAGTGAGGCATATGAGGATGCTGCCAACTGCCTGTGGCTACTAACGAACTCCAAACCATGCGCCAACTGCAAATCCCCAATTCAGAAGAATGAGGGCTGCAACCACATGCAATGTGCAAAGGTAAGAAAGGCCCTTCATATAATTTTTCGTGAAACCATATTTCAGGTTGTGTATGTCATGTTTTAGGAGCACAGATGTCCAAAATCTCTGGAATGTCATGCCTGAGATCTAATGGAACCTGTTGCAAGAATTAGATAATTTGCAAATGCCAGGTTACATGTATTTAGAAAATGTTTAATATTTAATGAAATCTGTTTGGCTGGCAGTTGAGCACTGTAATGATTGCAATTTCATAAACACCTAAGAATTACTGGCAATACAGTATGAAGCTTAAGGAAACGGAAGTAATTGATAGTTTAATCATCATTAATGATATGGAAGAGAACATTTTTAGTTGGCAGAAGATGAAATATTTTAAGTAATGGTAAGCTCTAATGAAGATTTTGCCTTACTACATTTTTCTTTGCATTATTTCTCTAACAGCAACAAAACAGAGAAATTTAAATGGAAAACTGTGAAGAGGAATTAATCAGTAAGAATGAAAAGACAGCAAAGAGTAATTCTAAAAGAAACTTATTGGTGACAGCAGCCAAAAAATTAGTCACGAGTTTGCACTATGCTACCGAAATAGAAAAAAATATTTTTTGCCATGAGTTCAGTATCATTTGAGAATGCTTTGTCTCTCAAATCAGTTAAAAGCAGCATATTTAAGAATACTGTTTCTTTATGTCAGAAATACCTTATATATCTCTTTGAGGAGCATGCGCTTGGAAGAGCATCATTAAAAATAAGAAAGTAACACACACTTCACATAGTTGGCTTCCAGTAAAATGCTAAGAGATTTAGAAAGTAAAATAGGAAGGAGTGTCCTCAGAAATTGTTTTGACCATAAGCACACTCAGAATGATGTTAATTCAGTTTTTCATGGAGGAATAATGATGCATAACTGCAAATCTACAATGTATCAGCTTCTTTTTTTTTTTTTCCCCTTGTTCCTTTGTTTTCTGAAGTGCAAATATGACTTTTGCTGGATATGCTTAGAAGAATGGAAGAAGCACAGCTCTTCCACTGGAGGCTATTACAGATGCACTCGCTATGAGGTTATTCAACATGTAGAGGAACAGTCCAAGGAGATGACAGTAGAGGTAACAAATGAATGTGTGTTTTTGAAAAATAACGCTAAGGCTGCAATTTTCTATTTAGGATAAGTTTAATGAAAATTCTTCCCAACTCAAGTTCGAAATGGAAAAATACAACCTTAAATATATCAAAGAGACAGAAAGAAAACACTGCTTATTTGTGGATAGGAACATAAGATTTCGTTCTGGTTTTGGCTTTGGTAACAACCACTGGTTGACTTAAGTCATTTTACTTCTCTGTGCCATGGTTTCCTTTTGCAAAATGGGCACGCTGGTATTGTAATTAGCTGCTGTGCACTACAGAAGACATGCCTTAATTTTGGCATTTGGAAGGTCTGCTTAATATGTGCACACATAGTGTATCAACTCTTTGGTTACAGTATTTGAAGACTTGTGAATTTCAAAAATTACTTTGTCTCTTGACTTACATGGCACTCATCAGCATTGTGTAAAATACTTCATGAATAGTGGGAATAGAAACAGTTGGTTATGTAATTATATCTAATGGTCATTGCTAAATTAAATCATAAAATTTATCTTGGTTTCTTTTGTTTCCTAATTATTTTCCAGGCTGAAAGGAAGCATAGAAGATTTCAAGAGCTTGATAGGTTTATGCACTATTACACAAGATTTAAGAACCATGAACTTAGCTACCAGGTGTGGGTCAAGCCATTTTTACTGATCTTTGTTTCTATTTTAGTCATCCAAAATAATTACCTTATTGTATTTTATTTATTTTCTTTTTCTAGTTAGAACAGCGCCTTCTGAAAACAGCCAAAGAAAAGATGGAGCAGTTGAGCAGAGCTCTCAGTGGGAGTAAGTATTTGCTGTGATCTATGAATTTGATTTTAAATCAAATCAACTCTGTTACGGCTAAACCTTTTTTTTTTTTAATAGAGCTCATATTAGTCTGCTGTGTGATGTGATCCCTCCGGTACTAGAATTCATATGCACTGGATGAAAGCTAAATGTACAATAAATCTTACCTATTCCAAAGACTCAAGGAGAACGTAGCATTAGTAAGGGAGAAGCTAATATTCTGTGCTTACTTCTTTTAGTAAAAACACTGTGTAGTCATTGAGAACTTGCTGCTGTTCACTTGCAAAATATTTAACTGACATGCATGTAAATTTTATTATTTTGGAGGAAAACCCTTAGAGTAAAAGAAACACTGACATCAGCAGGAAAATATTTTCACGATGCTTGTTTCATCTTACAGCTGAGGGAGGTTGTCCTGATACCACATTCATTGAAGATGCAGTACAAGAGCTTCTAAAAACTCGCCGCATTCTTAAGTGTTCTTATCCATATGGATTCTTTTTGGAGCCTAAAAGCACAAAGAAGGAAATATTTGAACTTATGCAGGTAATACATGCATATATTTTGCTTTTCTAATGTTACTCTTTTTGTGTAATATTAGTTAGCAGCGTCTTTTTGCTGGTTTTGTAGTGTAAAACTGATACACCTGTTTTGTATTTGTAACCAAGTTGGAGAATTAATGCATTTTTATTATTCTGTGACACAGTAGCTTTTAGTTCAATTTTAGAACGAAACAACATTTTGCTGCAGAATGAAAGGGATAAGGACAGGTATAAGGGGAAAAAAAGAAAATTATTTACTGTTAACCTGCTTTTCTGAAGATGGTATTTTACCTTCAGTCTTCATCTCCTTCTCTAGGTCCTCTTTCCTGTCGTTCCCTATTAATGTGTCTAACAAGTGGGTGGGGACAAAACTGGGGGAGTACCTGGGTGGTGGTGGCATCAGCGGCAGGGGTTGCTGCCTCCTTTCCTTTCCATTAGGGCCCCCCCAGATGTTCAATATGTGTGAGTGCAGGGAATCCCTGCTCCAGGCTGGAGGACAGCATGTAGGTCAGTAAAAGGGTAGGCTAGAAGGGCAGACATTTTAGGGTAGTTTGGTATTTTAAATGGTATTTCCAGGAAAACGTATATCATTCTGCTCAGCATTTATGGTGCAGAGCTCTGCCTGATTTTCATTTCATTTTCATGTAAAATTATTCTGTATTTATTAACTATTGCAGACAGACCTAGAAATGGTCACTGAAGACCTTGCACAGAAAGTGAACAGGCCTTACCTTCGGACTCCTCGCCATAAAATCATCCGTGCAGCTTGTCTCGTGCAGCAGAAGCGGCAAGAGTTCCTGGCCTCTGTGGCCCGTGGTGTTGCTCCTGCAGACTCCCCGGAAGCACCCAGGCGCAGGTAATCCAAACAAAATTCTGGGCAAGTCAAAAAAGTTCATTGATAGCTGCCACAGTGGGTGAATCCACTGTCGTTCTTTGACAGTGAGGTAAAGTGGAGCTGATAAACGTGGTGGTTGTAATCACCAGATGGTGACATTTTCTTGGACATTTGATCCTTGTGGAATTACAACTTTTCACTGAGGAAAAACGTGTTTGAGAATCACTGCTCTGTATGTTGCAACCTAAATTGCTTCCCCATTTGTAGTATATTAATGATTAGATGTCATGGCTTCCATTTCACTTTCTTCCTTCAAGATTGTCACTAAATACCTGGTACACTCCAAAAAATCTATAAGTATTTGCTAAAAATATTGAGCAGTTCTGGAATAGTCAACAGTTTAATTGTATGGTTTTCTAAATTAATTTTGAGGTAAGAATTAAAGCAGAAGACTTGTTAAGTTTAAAGAGTTACAATTGCACTAGTTTTTAGATGTCGATAGGTTTTGAAGCTCTTGAGGTTCATACTTTGTTCTACTTCTAAACTTTATGGTGTATCTCTTCATTTTATAGCTTTGCTGGTGGAACGTGGGATTGGGAATATTTAGGATTTGCATCCCCCGAGGTAAACTATTTTTTTTCTTTTTTTTAACTTAGTTCTGCATATTCTAGAAACACAGGTATGATCGCATTCTGCATGAAGAGCTTCCTTATTTTGATTCAAAGCATTTCAAGTTGGTTTAAGCTTACCATTTTATTTATTTCACAATAGAAGGAAATATATGCATAGCTGATCATGCAATGACTCGAAACAATGCCTCTAACATGCCTATAGTTATTTAAGGTGGCATTAGGCAAGCTATGTTGTATTCATAGTTTTCCAAGTACATAACCAGTTTAAAACAGTATATAAACTGGTGTCTGTGTGCTGGGGAACCTTCAAGTAATAAATATATGAAATTGTGTAGATTACTTTTGAATGCAACATCAGTTCAGCAGAATTTAACAAAAAGTCTAAGAAATTTCCATCCTTCTGTAACAATCCAACAAAAACATACAAGCATACACCTAAGTATTGTTAACTGTTTGAGTTGTTTCTTTTTATGTATTGGAGCAGGATGGAAATTGCATACTCAAATGAGATGAACTTCTGCTACTTAACCAAGAATGAAAATTATAAATTTTAAAGTGAATATTCCACTACCTATATATGGGAAAGAGTAAATAATTTTCAAGACTCTGCACTAAAATATGAGAAGCTTCCTATAAAGCTTTTCCTTATCATCTTAATTTTTATTTAATACTTTGAGAGCATTAGATTAAAGCATTCCATTTGGAAGGAAACTTCATTTCAATATTTCCTTGGTGCTCTTTTCTTTCTAGCTAGTCATTTTAAAGCATCCTCGAAAACTCCATGTACTTTTTCTATATATTTCCTTTGCTATTGTTGTTGGTGAGCATCATGCTGGTGAGAAAATAGCTTGCTCCTCTACAAAAGATCAACTTGCTTCTCCTGTCTAGTTCCTCTAGTCCTTTCTTTTGAAATAATTCCACATTTGATAATATCAAACTCATTGTGATGTTGCTGTATCATCAGTGGAACTGGTTATGAGAAAAAGCTGATAAGAAATATGTTGATAAGCTGTTTAGCAGTAGGTGCCATTGCAGTCGTGCTTAGATGATTGCTTATGAGTTTTTGTGATTTGCCTAAGTGTGGCACTGTATGATGCAAGTTGGTTTCTTTGCTATTTAGCTATCAAGGATACTTGCAACCACCTATGCTAAAGGAATTTTGTAGAATTAATAACAGTCATCTTTGTTTATTTTAGTGAATTTCACTACAAAATTTTTGACATAGAGCTGTACTTCTGCTGAGAAGTAGTAGAATGTCTGTGTATACCAGATTATTATAGAAAACAAAACCTTACTGGTTTTAGCAAGGAACACTGCTTGTTGTAGACCATTGTGTGACACCATGATGTTCCTACCCAATAAAATTAAAAATCCTTTTGTTCACATGTATAAAATTGTTCCAAGTAATCAGAAATAAAATTTTGTCTGTAGTAATCAAGATATCTTTCTAATGGTTAAAAAGCAACCAAAAGTTAAATGGCTATCAGTAAAATCTATGATTTTATTGCAAACAGATAAAAGTTCTGACATCACTAATAAATCTTAGTGTTCAGTGATCACTTCTCATTATTCCTTATTCAATTCATAGTTATATAATTATATGTTTTTAAAATAATGCAGTTATATTGTTTCATATCAGGATTAGATTTTCTGTTGTTTGGGGCACTGCCTTCCATTTAGGAAATCCGTGAGCTTCCTAAGAGCTGGAAGAGTATTTTAGAGAAGAATCACTTCATGTTTGCCCTAGTTTTTATGCTGTTCCATAGGCTAACAAGCATCTACTACTAACCACTGTTGAAGACAGAACATTGGGCTAAATGGGCCTTTTGTCTGATCCAGTACAGCTATTTTTATGTTCTTACAATTTTCATGGGCCTTACATAGATAAAAATCTGCCTACACTGATCATTTTGTGACTATACCTTTTTGTTTTGCGTGTCATTATGCATAAGAACTTGGGCTGAAACACTTCATGGAAAGACAACATACTATCATAATACCATCAAAATTAATAAGGTCATTGTGTAAGAGAAATGATACTTCTGGATTTAAATTTTAGATACGTCAGATGTTGAAATATTCTAGAATGAAGAGTTAATGTACGAAAAGAAAGCTAATGGTAATGTTATCTTTCCCAAGTCATTTGGCTAAATGAAGCCTTTGGATTACAGATTTCCCAGCCTGGGGCTTAGGGAAGAAAATAGCAACATTCTTTTCCAAAGAGAAGAGCTAGTACCTGTGTGTATATTTTTATTGCCTTGTGTAAATGCATAACTGAGATCTTACCTACAGAGTCAGGTTCAGTGTCAGCTGCGCTAACCAGAAAGCATATCTGGAAATTTGCCTTCAAGCATAAAATTAGTCTCTTAATATTAGGAAAGGTATGGAAATCGAAGTATTTATTTCCAAATATTAAGATAATTAACCCTTGGGATGTTAGCTTGATGTGGCTGAAAGAGTCTTTTCCATAAATGTTATATAAACTGTCTCTGGTAAATACACACAGCATGAGAAATTACAGGCTGCAGGAGTTCAAGTCCATATGGTATGGCTTGTCAGCTCAAGTTAGGTAAAAATAGAGGAGTTGTGTAATTCATGGAGTAAAAATCCATCAAAGAGTGTTCAGTAGAAGAGTATCAGCTGTAGCTTAAGAAGTTCCTGAGCCATAGTGCCCTGGAAGCTGGGAAAAGTAAAACAAGTCCCAGTGTATGTCAGCCAGCTTTCTGTAGCCTTCCAAAGGTTATTTTCTGCTGGCCATTGGTGGCAACAGGGACTCTGAGATAATCTGTTGGTCTAATTCAGATTAATTGTGTTTATGTTCTAAAATCACTAGGTATATATTTATTAAAAAGGGTGTCTGTGTGTGTATATAAAGTTTGGGATCAAAGCTTTTATAAAAAAGTGTACTTGGAATTCTTTAAAAAGGGAGATTGCAAGTATTAAAATGTCAGTAATACGTCAAGTATTTTTCTTTGCTAATTCATTATTTTATAGATTTAGGATTACCTTTGAAATTTTTTTTTATTATTTATGTTAAGCACTGCATGATATAACTTGCAATTTATTTTTCTGAAAACAGGTGATTTTATAATAAACATATAAAATCACACATTTTTTATAAAAATGTGGTGCTCGTTACATCAGAAAAATATTATTGCATGCTGCCCTGTATTTTGTTACCTTTGGTTTATGCAGGAATATGCTGAATTTCAGTATCGGAGGAGGCACAGGCAGCGTCGACGTGGAGACATGCACAGTCTGCTGAGTAATACTCCAGATCCCGATGACCCCAGTGAGAGTACATTAGGTATGTTCCTGCCTGGGGCTGGTTTTTTTTCCTTCCTACTTCAGAAATTGCTAGTAGTGACCACGGTGTTTGTTCTTTTGTGGATACACTTTAAAGAAGTTTCAAATACATTGCTGTATTTTCCAGGATACAACATAAAGGCTTATTTTTGTATTTTTGTATGTGATCTTAGAAGTGTTCCTGACTTCATTGTGGCTATTCCTCTTTTTGAAGAGAAATGCATTGATCTTCCCACTAGCAACTCCTCAGCTATTTAGAGCAGGTTTGCTTTTCTGAAGAAATTTTGGAGGGCACTTACTTCGTATGACAGTCTTATTTATATACCAGGTCTTTTATGCAAATGAAAAGGGCCAGTTGTGCATAAAGAGTGTAGAAGAGGGTTCCGCTGCTACAGGCCTGCTGGAAGATAGTCATAAAGCTGTATTCCAAAACCCTGCTCAGAAACTCCTGTACTGGCAGACAGCCAGGAAACAAGTTGGCATGGGCGACAACTTCCAGCATGCTGCTCATCTAAGCAGTGCTATGGCTGGTAGCACAGTCCCTTAAGGTCACTGTAACTTGGCTGGCTGGGCTGTCTCCATTCTGCCAGGAGCTTTAGCAAAGGTACAAAAATAGCTCAAATCCAAATCATAACTGTGATGCTGTTTCTTCAGAGCTGCCAGTTGTGTGTTCGGTCTCTAAGCCATGCTGCACAAACTCTCATTGCTGTGTCTCATGAACTTAAGTCCTGTACATAGCTTGTGCTTTAAAAACAAAAGGAGAAATCCTTTTCTGAGGAGAAATAAACAAATGCATTTTTTATTTTAGAAACATAAAAAGAATTTTGGTGAGCTTTGGTCCTTCCCTGTTACGAGTAAAATGCAAAAACATCCTGTTAGGTTGAGAACTAGACTTTGACTGAACACTTGGATATTGTAGTGATGACCAGTGGATACCGTTAAAGCACGCAAGAGAGAATTGGTTTGTCTCACCTTATTTCATTTTGAGTTTTGAAGTGGAAAATTCCATTTTCCAAAGTCAGGAGAGTTACATTTATTTTTATTAAAGAGCGGTTTTTCTGGAAACAGCGTTTTACTTCTATTTTTTTGTTGGTTGTTTTAAGGAAACAGCAATGTCGGTGATTGCTGAGGCTATACATTAATGACTCTACTCTTAATGTGCTGCAATGTTATGGTAAAAATTAATGTAACGTTAACATTACAGCTGAGTTGTTGTCTTTGAAAGAACAGAGAAATGGGTAAACTTTGGTTGTAATCCACCTGTAAATGCATCCTATATTGTGTCAATGTGCAGTATTTTTCAGGACTTTCCATAAATCATGTATATGCCTTAGAAGCACTTTGCCCCTCCTGCCAGCATGCTCATGCTCGTGATGACATACCCCGTCCTTTCAAAGAGAAGGGTATTGAGAGCAGAAAGGCACAAATGAGCCAGGCAGTCACTCCTAAAACAGTGGGACTGGTGTTTTGTCACTGTGTAAGAGTTGGTGTGGAAGGAGTGTTTTGGATTATTTAGTTCAGAGTGAATAAAGGAGTAAAATTACACAGCTGGAATCCAGAAGGAAGGAAGAGATTCTGTCAGTAAATAACAGTGGAGAAGGCTTCCTCACTGGTTGATCAATCGTTTTTGTTTCAATTGCCCAACAGACACTCAGGAAGGTGGCAGTAGTAGAAGACACGGCACCTCCATGGTGAGTTCAGCTTCTATGGGTATTCTGCACAGCTCTTCGCTTCATGACTATACCCCTGTCAGTCGCTCTGAAAACCAGGATTCTCTTCAGGTACCTCCCCTAATCTCTTTTCCATTCTCTTTGCTTTGCTTGCCTTTCTCTGCTCTGCTTTTCTGTGTCATTTTGTCTCTGCAAATTTTCTTAGTTCTTCAATGAGAAAGGGAAAATCTAGGACAACAAATTATATGTTCACACTGGTAAGAACTGCTAAACAATCACTAATGTAACAATAGTCACCTTTTAAATTCTGTTGTCAACTCTGTCAGTAAAAATTGATTCTGATAAATGACATGTAGAAATAATGAATGAATTTCAGATTTGAGACCAAATTACTTTTAATCCAAAATATGTAACAAGATGAAAGTTTTATTCTGAAAGCAACCTTATGTATTTCCACAGGCTCTGAGTTCTTTGGACGAAGATGACCCAAACATCCTGCTAGCTATTCAGTTATCATTACAAGAATCAGGCTTGGCCATAGATGAAGAAACTAGAGACTTTCTAAATAATGAGGCATCTTTAGGAGCAATAGGTACCTCTTTGCCTACAAGATTGGACTCTGCCCCCATAAGTATAGATAATCCAAGAGGCGCTTTGAGCAGCTCTGAGCTGTTAGAACTTGGTGACAGTCTGATGAGACTAGGTGCAGGCAATGATCCCTTTTCAGCTGATCGTCTTCATTCACACCCCTGCAGCGATACAAGAAGCGGATTATACTCAACATCTAGTGACGCTGATTCCAGCAGTCAAGATCCCAATACCAATGAAAATCTACTTGGAAATATTATGGCCTGGTTTCATGACATGAACCCACAGAGTATTGCTCTGATCCCCTCAACAAGTACAGAAACAGATGAGGATTCACAGCAACCCAGTACTGAAGATGGGTCAGCAGGGCAACCAAATCTTACAGACACAGGGCTGGCGCCTCAGGAGGAGCATGCACTGTTTGAGGATGCACTCAAAAACGAAGGCAGAGGAACCCAAACAGAGGAAAGCACTTCTGAAGAAAACGTTCTTCCAGGTGAAACGGTATCACAAAGTGGTGATCATAGCAGGGAGGTAGCAAGCACCCTGGATGCGTCAGGAGATACTTCAAGTCAGACTCCTCAAACCTCAAGTGAATGGATTGAACATGTGCATCTGGTATGAATAAAAACTGAATCTGGAGTAAATGAATGGCAGTGACAGATGGTACATTATGTGGAGTCAGCATTATGGAGGCTTTGATCCACATAATTACAGCTCAGTTGTAACCACTGACGTAACAACGGATATTTAGGAGTTCTCTTGAATTGTAGTTCTTTATAATAATGTGAACCTTTCAAGGAATATCCTTTGCATTTAATTAGGTAGTACTTGCCTTTCTGCTCTCAAGAAAAAGGAATAAGTAGGTTGTATTCCACATTCCTAATACAATGCAGCATCTGTTTAGCCTTAGGTTGACGATCCTTAACTTGAAAGTATGGATTAAAGGCTTACACTGATTATTTTGGTTGGTTTTCCTAAAAAATAGTTTATTCCATTTTTTAGAACTCATTCTTTCACCAAAATAACATTTAGCAATTCATTTGCATTTTGTTTTAGTTTTCCATAACTTTTTCTTACTCATTTTTCATTTTTGTTAGCAGTGTGAACGGAGGTATTTAATGCTTCTCTTTAGTACTGCTCCAGGAACAAGTTTTAGGGGATATTCTTTCCCATTAAAATCAAAGATTTTTTCATGTCTATTTACAGTCCAAATGTGCCAAACTGTGAATAGTTAGCTGGTGGTAGCCTAACGAAACAGTGCAGTGTTACTCTATCAGACTAACCCCACAATTCTTAGCAGTGAAAGAAACCACTGGGTAGCATTGCTTCTCTAAATTTAACTGGCATGTGTTGCCATGGTGACTGCATTTAATTAAATGTAGCCTGTATCTTAAGTTAATAAAACCTAATGCTGCTGTTAAACAGTTATTTTAAATATTAAAATACAGTGAGTTAGCAACAGCTATGCTGTATTTTAAGAGACACTTTAATGGAAGTGCAATCATAGTTCTTTGTTTTCATAATTCTACAAAGCATTCTATGCACTAGTAGTGCAATTACTTTTAATGATAACATTTTATAAAAATATAGGAATACAGAATTTTCATATGTTAGCCAGTCCCACAATTGAAGTTCAGATAACACATTCTGCTCAACATGTTACGGTGCCTTTGCCTAACCCAACTTGATAGTTGCCACAGTTAAACAAGTAATTCAAATTCAGTGTCTGTTCTGGAGTAACTATGCTATTAACTGCAAAGACCTCCATAAAACCACCCATGGCCTTGCCTTTACAGTAAATAAATAAATGTTCAGTCAGTGTTTTTGCATAAACAAAACACTGCTAGGTATTTGTTCAATTGCACAATATTCATTTGCTGTGTGATTACTGTTTAGTGTAAAAAAAAAAAATATATTAAAAAAAAAAAACAACACAAAAAACCCTTTTCCTAGTTGTTGTACCGTGAAAAAAATATACTGGTTTTAGATTTGCTTAAAAGCATCAATCTACAGTTAGTGAGATACAATGGTACAGTATGTAATTACAACTAGAGTAAGTTGTTGAAATGGCTGTTTTAATTACATATAATCAAAACTTCTCATAACACGAGCAAATTACATACACTCCATTTTAAGTTTTGCTTAACTGTTACCAGAGATTTGTTGATATGATATAAAAGTTTATTACTACTGAGTGTGTATAGGCAAGTGTCATGATAGCAAAGTTTATGTATTGATTACTGTGAGTTCAAGTGAGTGTTTCGGTAACTAATTCATGCAAATCCAGCTTTTGAACCTTGCAGTCACAAGGTTCATATTAGTAAAAAATGAAATAAGAATATTTAACCCTTACTCCATAAAACCCTGGTTCATTTTGCAGGCATCTTTAGAGAGAATGGAATAGAATAGTCTCCAATCATTTTCCAACTTGTCCTCTAACCGCCCTACTCCTGCCATAATCATGAACCTTTGGACATCTTTGAAGAATACCTATTTTAAATTGTTCTATGGTATAAAATCCTTCAACTAAAACAGTTCTTCATGAACTACCATCATGAATTGGTCTGAAAGTTGTTCAACTCGCATAGCTTCCTTGAACTGTAATTTCTGAATAGAAAGATTCTCACAAAAAGATTGTGTATTGCATTGAGATGTCTTGCAAAGTTACAGTAAGATATGTTAGAGTGCTCTCTGTGAAGATAGTGAAGTTTGTGGGTTCTGGTTTTTTGTAATTTGGTTAGGTTGTGCAGTATATCCATTGTTTCCGTATTAATCTTATAAGCATGAAATTAGCCTATTAAATTTGTATTTTCTTGGTACTTATTTTAACACCATAGTCATTGACTTTACAATTCAAAAATAAAGTTTGGCAAGACTATTTTGTAAACCTGTTAATTTTATAATGTAAAAAAATTACTCTAACCTTGAATTGTTATTTGCACTTTCATAGTCTATACTTGATACATTCCCACTTTATATACAAGTAGGATACTACAACCATGTAGATGTTTGGCCAAATGAATGCTGTTAATAATATGTAAAATTCTTTGATTAAACATTTATTACTTAAACTAATTCCGTCTGTCTCATTACATCTTAGACTTACTGTAGCAGATTCTTAAGACTGATGATGGACATTTTTAGAATATATTCAGTCCTGTGCCAGATTAGCTGGGGACCATATAGTAAGTTGAATGTTTTTATTTGTAAATATAAGGTGTGTATGTTCACTAAGCTTTGAAAACAAAATCTCAGATAGACAATTTTGTCTTAATTGCTACAGCTGTATTGTGCACTTGTTTGTTGTAGAGTAATGCCTTGTCATTACAAATAGTGGTGCTAAAGAGAGTGGGGGGACTAATTTTTGAGAAAGATCCTGTTAGTGTTACTTAATTACCACTTAATATCCAGTCTCTGTTGTTACCAGGAAATTCCAGACCACCTCTGTTATGTTAACATGCACTAAACTATTCTGTTCATTGTTACAGTAATTTAATTAGCTTCCTCCAAGAAGCATGACAAGATGCTGGAGAGCTTCTAAAATCTAATGTACAAAGTTGGATTAGTCACTGCAAGGCACTTTCCATCGCCTGCTGCTGTGGTGTCACTGCATATGCTGCAGTTAGCAAGTACTGAGTTTTACCAAGATTGTGAGTATCAGAAGAGAGATTTGGGGGTTTATGGCAGCTAGAACATACTAATAGATAGACAAATTTAAAACATACTTTCTGAGGTGTTTAAAATCACAACATGCTTCAATATCAGACACCCCCACAGCCCAGTTTTAGAGATCTGTTTATCAAGGCCAATTTCACCATTACCTTCTCTTCCTTCCCTTCCCCTCTCCCAGCATACACAGGGCATCCCACTGCAACACTCACAGAGGCTGTTAAGAATGGAAGCCAAACATGGGTATAATGATAGCTAGTTTCTTTACTAAAAATTGTCTAGACAATCTACTCAAGAATTAGACGATATACTGATTATTGTCCTTTTTAGTCTTCTATAGATCAGCCAGATATAGAAAGCTGAAAGATGTAGAGAAGCCAGTGATGATGTAAAACTGAGTGTCATTTTTACCATCTCATCCTTTTAACTGAAGAGTAAAGCACAAGATGTGCATGATAAGAAGATGGATCCCCTGTAAATACAGCGTAAAGCTGTGTTTGCTGTCAGTCTTTGTATGAAGGCAAAGAAGTGAATGAAGGCTTGACTTTCTGCAATGATATGTTTTCATTCCACTTCAAAAATAGGCAAGTATAGAATTTGTACAATTTTCCAAATATGTAACACCATAAAACAATCCAAGTAGTTCATAAAAAAATACTAAAAATGCAATACTGGAGTAAAGAAAAAATGTTTCCTAACTTAACTGCAAAGCCCTTTTTTCCTCAACTCTTCATAGATACTAAAGGTTACATCTCACCAATGAAATGTTAAAGCTAATTGTTAACAGGATGGTGTTATTTTAAAATTATGCAGGTCTTGATCTTTACAGAAATCCTTTCTGCAGTGAAATACAAACTTGAGAAGGTGCTTTGCATATATTTTTTCTTTTTAGGTCATTTGCGTGAATATCCAGATAAATGGACTGTAAGCAAGAAAATATTTAATATATCCAGATAGATGTTCTGTACTGCAAATAGATAATCTTCAGGATTCAGATTATAGTGATATTTTCATCCAAGCATGTGTCTTATCCACCACACGATACTGGAAGAAAGATGGGGGTTTTTATCTTGGGGGTTTTTACACAGAAACTGTTCACCACATAAGAATGATTTACCTTTACATAAAGAGTTTTAAGGAGTATTTATCAGTTTATGAACCCAGGTGTTTTTCCATGAGCAACGGTGAACATAACTATGCAAATTATTCATCAATTATATTTTGGCCACTGCACCTTCTGCTTTAATTATCAAATCAATTTTATTTATAATAATCTATTTGGAAAAAAGGTCTTACTCGGGCTCTAACATTTTTACTCTGCAAATGGCACAGTCAGCCTTGCTGTTTACATTTTTTAGCATGGCAGTCCATGTGGCCAACTTCATCACCTTTAGGGATGCAAACAAACAGCAATGTCATATTAATTAGCCAGCCAAGATTCACTACTGTGATTGCAAAGAATACTAGAATTTATACTTGTTATAGTGGAAAACTTCATATTCTGCAATTTAAAACAAAACAGAACCAACTTATTTTGAAATTAGTGGTCTTTATCTTCTGTTCAGGCATCTAGAGTTTTGAGGCCCTCCTTCTGACCATGATGTCTTTACATATAATTCAGCAGCAGGCAACACTTAAAATTCCAGTTCTGTTTTCTGGAGCATATACAGACAGTGTTATTGAGCACAGCAGTCCAAATTCTGCTTGGCTATAATTTAGCCATTCTCCATGATTTGAGATTAATTCTGTCCTGGAAGGCAGAAGAAATTGATAGACTCTTTGATGGTCTAAGTAAAAACCACATGTATTCGATTTGTACAAAGTGAGCACAATATACATGGCACTGAAAGAAACATTAGGATGTAGACCTTTATGGTGTATATAATGTTTATTCATTACACAAGGAGATATGCAAGGTATTTAGATCAAGTAACTTCCCCTTGATACACAGCCAGTCTTGATGGATTTTTGCACTTTCTGCTACCATATAGCTCTTCTCCCAAATAGTGTTAGAGATTTAAATTAGATAAGTGGGTAACACCAGAGATGCACTTTGAATAGATAATCAAAATACTGAAGACTACTGTTCCAATAGGGCATCACCTATTTGTAGCTACTGTTAAAAAAACAAAGGACAAAATATTTTTCATAAATGATCTTACTCTGCTCTATAGACTCACATTGGAAATCTTTATACTGAAACATAATAGCAATTTGTTACATAAAGAAAATAATGTCCTCTTACAATTTCCTATTACACTGCTGTTGTCATGCTTGTCGCCCTTTGAGTTTTGCTTGAGTACAGGGCTTCTACTATATCAACACAGCACAGCAGTCCAGTTTCATCTTTGAAGAAACTTCAATAAACTCAGATAAGAATGAGTGTAGTTCTACATTCCATTGTAATAACAATGTAGAGGAAGGTTGGAGTTCACTAACAGAGCCAGACAAGGAATAAAACAGGGACTGTAGGAAAAACTCCCAGACTAAACCATGGAAAAATATCCTAGGCAAGTTTGAACTGGTTGCAGAATCCAACAAATAGAGCAATGTGCTGCAAAGCATCATGGAAAATGAGGTATACTCACAATTGTCTCGTACTCAAAATTACACTTGCCGTTGCAGGATGGCACAAAGATTGCTAAGGACACAGGTGCTAAGATCAAAACCAGGAACATTTCAGGTACTACAGTGAAGTCCCACTGGAGGTAATGAATGAAACTCTGGTTCAGTTTATTGCCTACTATGGCAGGTCCTTTGACTAGTGTAAGAATAAAGAAAAAGTCACAAAATTATACTGTGAGCCTGCCACCTTTCAGGAGTCTGGAAAGGCTCTAACTACACAGTTCCTCAGAAGCAGGGACTCCCCATGCAATGTATAGAACTACAGCCATGGAAGGACTTGAGCACCGCTTTAAAAAATGCCACTGAGGCTGCATCAGAAGGGGCAGGGGGGAGGTGTCTACCCCAGAGGAAAAGTTCGCTGAAATAAAAACATAAAATGACAATCCCAAGTAACCTGTTAAGTGCAGCTGACTGAAAAGGACAAACATCTGCCATATTTTTGAAATTTAAGTGTAAAGCTGTAATAAAGTGTAAATAGTAAATAACTGAGGTTGGTTTGCACTTAATATGAAATCTTACCCAACTGGCAGATTTCCTTTACATATTTTTACTAATTAAATAAAGTCTATGTGATTAACAAGTTAATTTACATGCACAGTGGGAATGTGCATGTTGTGCCTTCAGGAATCAGTGTTGACTTGCAGTTGTCATACTGGCTTATAAAGGAGACATTAAAACATTCTTTAACAAAAACATACATAAAGAAAATGACCTTCCATAGTTACAGTTAACAGCAGTACCCACTTTTGTCACAGGTGCAAAAAGAGAGTCACCAGTGAGGTTGTACCCAAGGACCACATCATTGATTGCATCAGTATTGTAAAGGCTAAAAACCAAGCCTGAAGTATTTTTAGTGGCATGCAGTTTAGCTGGAACCACTAATTCAAGTCCTGTTCGAAGACTTACATCAAAACTGCTCCAAGCTCCTCAAGAGCTGTCTCAAATGACACAGAAACAGTAAGCTGTAAAGACAACCTTTTAAGCGGAAAGCCTGTACTACAGGATCCCCATTTGCAAGTAGATACAATAGTGAAAAACTCTCAGCTGTTACAAAAATAAGTCCCGAGAGCCTGAACTGGCAAAACATGACAAGTGCAGAAATACTAACTTTTGTTAAAAGGTGTATTCTTGCGGTTCTTGTATCACAGAAGCATTTTAGAATACAAATAAAGTGCTTTGAGAGACAGCTTTAACATGCTTTAAGAGAACAGAGTACTTGTGGTCATGGTATGTTATCACTGCCATTGCTTTACCTAGCCACGTCCCACGGGGCCAAAAAACAAAGACCTCACAAAATCTGGGATTCTTGGCTCTACCACACACTTAAATGAGTAATTAAGACCCAGAAGTTGCAAAGATAGATGCATGCTACTTATGCAAGTAGTAATTGTGCAATACGTTTCAAGAATGGCTTTATTTTTAGCTATGGGAATTAAGAGAATAAACCCTGCTTTTCTCACGAGGGACCTGCTAAGTACAGAATCTTAGTACAGGACCATGTGGAAATGCAAAGTGCACCAATCAGTCAGATTCATACCAAATTACATGCATTTACAGCGCAAAAATTTCTGGAGAGACACTCCAGGTGCATCCGCTGCAGCTGACTGTGGAACAGTGACACACAGAAAATCAGAATAAAGGATTCTTCAGATGTGAGCCAGCAGACTATAGGATAGCAGTAGGAAGCTAAGAGGAAGCAATGCAGTTAAATCCACTGCAGAACAATTCAACTACTTAAGCAGGAGATGCAGAGAGTCCATGGACGTGCATCACTTCCAATAAAAGACACCTTTCCCGAAAGCTCCCAAGAAGAAATTATTCTGCAATGACAGCCAGTGGGCTCCCCGGGTGGAGCCAACGTTTTGTCTTCTCCACTTCTCTGTCCTGTCTATTTACATTTGAAGTCTGAGAGCAGGGATGGGTTCTGATGACTCCAAAGAGCTCAGCCAAGAGCACCCCTTTCTCCTATTGGGGCAAAAATAAAATAAAGTGGAAATATGCATTAATTGGAAGAAAATAGATCTACTGCCCAGCTTTAGCTGAGCTTACACTGTGCAAAATCCCTCAGGTAAATCAGGCATTTCCAATTCCAATCAGGCCATAGACTTAACAGTTGCCTTTCAACCCACTTCAGCTTGAAAGAGAGGCTAGTCCTATTAAGGAGAATGAGGAAACTGAAGAGGATGCTCAAAATTTAGGATCAACATTGTAAAACTTGGAATCCTCTAGAGAGGAACTTAAAGGGGGGTACTTTTAAGAAGTCCTGAGCCCCCGTCCCCTGCTACCCGTAACTACCGGGTATTCAGCAACTCTCAGATCAGAACATTTCAGCTCTTGCCTACATAAAAAAGTTAATCCATGCTAATTTTATTGGGCATAACTAAAATAAAAGACATGCTGTTTTCAATTTTTGACAAAATATCCTAACCAATGCTCCTTGCATTACCTTTCAGGCTAGGTAAAGAGTGATCAAACGCCAGAGACAGCAATCCCTGTCTCTCCCTCATGGTAGCTCTAATGGCCTTTCACAAGGCCAACAGAATAATCATACTAAGTGCACTGTAATCTCAAGGTGTCATTTTATCGAGGTTCCATTGAAATGGCAGCCATTAATGAAGCCGCACTTTGACTTATCTAAAAATACTGAATTAAAACTCTTTTCTGCCAACATTACGTAAATATGGTTGGCTAAAACACATTGAATTATCCTAAATTATCACCTCAAATTAGGTTTCTTAAAGCTTGAGGGTTTTTTTTAATTCAAGTTATTATTTAAAAGCAAAAGGAAAAATCACAGTAAGTTATCAGAACAATATACAGTAGCATATTTAATGAAGAATATACAGATATGTGTAAAACACATACATTCTACATTTGTGACAGAAGAGGAAAAGACTCTGCAGCATTAGTTTGGAAAGACCAAAGGGGAAGAAGCTGGGAGTGGGGAAGATGATAGAAAGGCTACAGCAAAACTGGAGTTGAAAAAACCCAACTACTTCCAAATGTACTTGTAATCCATTAACACTGTATCTTATAAAATTCACAGAATAAAAGCCTTCACAAAGTATTAGATACTTATCTGGGCAGAAATGGACACCATTGCTTATTTCTACACAGACTAGTGATGCTATGCCAACGTGATGGCACTGAGAGGGCCCCGGCAGTGGAGGACTTCTGGGATGGGTGGTTGGGAAGGCAGGCAGGCAGGCAGAAGCTGCAAAAAAAGTGGTGGAAAAAATGTAAAGGTCTCTCTGAGATCACTGATCTGCACGGTAATCACATAAAACTACAGAGGGATAGATTAAAGAAGCAGAGGAAAAAAAAAAAAAATCCACCCCAAGAACTATGAACAGCTTGAAAGGAGATGAAGGTAAAATAGGATTTGAATCCAAACAAAATACATTTGGCACCTGAGACAAGAAAGTCAAAGTTGGCGTGAAAGAGAGGCGTGCAAGAGATTAAGTGTAGCTGCCCATGAGTCAGTACCAATGCAAGCAAGCCCTCCAGCCACTGCACACTGCATGAGGGGAGCATCTGTAAACAGATCCCTGCAAATTATGTCTATTAATTATGCAACTGTTACCATAATACGATTGAAAGAAATAGCCTCTATTTTACATTTTTTTAAAATTTATTTTAGCAGGATCATTTTCCTCTATGTAAAAAATGTTATTAAAGAAGATGATTTGTTCTTTGTGTCCATTGAGAACAAGACAAAAAGCGGTCAACGTAATTTGCACCAAAGAAGGTTTAAATGAAACCTGAGGGTCAGGGATGAAGGCTGAGTAGGGAAACTAAGAGGCTGCAAATCCTCGTGGGTGAGTGGGCATTTCTTTCTTAGCACCAGGCTAGAGAAGCATCTACACAGGATGGCTTGGGGCCGTGAAAGTGGCGTCGGGGTGAGGAACCACTGTTAGATCCGTGGTTCCTGCCTTTAGCTGGCAAAGCTTCACGAAGACACGCGTCCGTTCCCCAGCCTTTTAAACTGTTTGATATGTGACTGAGGGGCAGCTGGCTTAATGAAGACCGAAGCTGGCGCGTGTGGAGGGTAAGATCCACAGTCACTGTTCTCCTGAATCAGGACGACTGCCTGAGTCCTCCTCCTGCCCCCCGATTCTCCGCTGGGTAGGAAGGATGGCAGCTGCACATACATCTTCGGCCGAGGGCGCCTGGCGTCCGCCGGCAAATGGGAAGGGCGCGGGTACCGCGGGCGGCTGCCCTGCTTTGCTGCGCCCCTCGGGTCTCGCCCCGGACCGCCCGCGGCTCTCGCCGGATCGCAGGGACGCTGCTCTGCCTCTCCGTCACGGTTTTTGCCGAGGCAAGCGACGCGCCCTGCTTGGGACACGAACCCTTTCTCCTCGGGGACCGAGAGCCAACGCTGGCTGACTGCCACTTCGAGAGAAACAGCCTTTACGTCGGCGGGACACGGGCCCACGGAGCTCCGCTCTGCCCCTAAAGTCTCCCCGGCCGCCGAGGCCCCGACCCCGCCGGCAGGGCAGGGCCGGGCCGGGCCAGGCCGCGCCGCAGCCGCAGCCGCCCGCCCCTGCCGGGGCCCACGCGCGGCGGGACCGGCCGCCGGCGGGAGGCGGTGCCCCGCGGGGGTCGGCACGGCGGGCGCCGAGGCCAGGCCAGGCCAGGCCAGGCCAGGCCAGGCGGTCCGGGCCGCGGCCGCCCCTCGGCGGCGGGCGGCCCCGCAGCCAGCAGAGGGCAGGGCCGGCCGCCCCGCTCCTCCCGGCGCGCCTCGGCCCGCCGCAGCGACATCCGCCGCCGGCGGGAAGGGGCCGGCGCCGCGGCCGGTGTCGGCGTCGCGCTCCCCGCCGGTCTCGCTGCCCGGGGCCGCGGGCCCCGCCGCCGGCCGCAGGATGCCGCTGGGGCTGAAGCCCACCTGCAGCGTGTGCCGCAGCACGTCCTCCTCCATGTGGAAGAAGGGCGGCCAGGGCGAGATCCTGTGTAACAACTGCACGGCCCGCTCCGCGCCGCCCGGGCCCGCCGCCTTCGCCACCACCTCGGCCGCCGCCCAGCACAGCAACGGCGGCGGCGGCGGGAAGCAGGTGAGCCCGCAGGGACCGGACGGGCCGGGCCGGGCCGGGCCGGGCCGGCCGTAGCCCCGCGCCCGGGGCAGCGCCCTTCCGTCTATTTACTCGGGAATTTCCCCCCTAGAGCAAGCAGGAGATCCACCGGCGCTCTGCGCGGCTGAGGAACACCAAGTACAAGTCGGCGCCCGCCGCCGAGAAGAAGGTCTCCACGAAGGGCAAGGGGAGGAGGCACATCTTTAAGTTAAAAAACGTAAGGTGGCGTGCGGCTCTCGGCGGCGGGGATGGGAAGCGGCGGGCCCCCGGGGCGGACCTGGAGCCCCGTCTCGTCCCCCGAAGAAGCGGCTCCCCGCGGCGGGCCCGCAGGGCCGGGCCCCCGCCAGCCTCCCCTTGCCGGCGCGCTGGACCCCGGCGCGGAGCTGTGCAGCTCCTGCCGCGAAACCGGCCTGAAGCCTGGCCGGGAAGCGGCCGTAGTCGCTGCCAGAGCCGGAGCCGGAGCCGGTTTCTTCCTCCGTAGCGCGGGCGCGGCCGCCGGCGTGACCCACCGGTCCGTCCGCACAGCACCCAGTCCTTCGGGCTCGCTTCTCGAGGGGAGGCGTTGTGTCTAAATAGAAACCAGCCGTCTGAGTTTAGTACTCGCTTCTCCGCTTAAAATCCTGAGGGTGAAAATGCTGACCTTATTGTTTCCGATTTTAACGTAGAGATGTTTGAAATGTTTGCGCCCCATTTCCTGTGTTTGCTAATTTTCTAAGAGGATAACGTATCAGTATGTTGTCTAAATGGAAGAAACCCAACCTGGAATTATATTACATGGTTGGTTTGTTTTAACCCTCTTGATTTTCCATTTCTATGTTCTTTTCTTAGCCCATCAAGGCTCCTGAGTCTGTATCCACTATAATTACAGCAGAATCAATCTTCTATAAGGTACGGTTTGTGCAAATCTGTTTGAAAAAAAAGAGCTCGCTGTTTCTGTTTCCAGTGTCAAAAATTATCACAGATAGTGAAAGCACTAGGGGTGTATTCCCAGAAACTGTTCTTCCTTGCCTAGCAGTTGTGTAGGATTTTGCTCTGCCTTATGTTCTTGCCATTAAGTCTTGCAAGGTAGTTCACCACAGTAGTTTATATATTTGTCATCGTCCCATTTTTTTCTTCCAAGAAAAAGATGCATCTGGTTTCCTTAGTAATAATTGCAATCAAGGTTTTGAAACTTTTAACTTTCACCGTGCAGAGGTCAAGCAAAAGTGACTATAGCTGATTACTTAAATTTGTGTGATGTTTCCTACCTTAGGCACAGAGAATGTTGCCTGTAGAGGGCGTGGGTTGCACTGCCCTAACATCTAAACTGGCTCCCATTTCAGAGCTGAGTGCAACCAGTCTCAAAGACCCTGGGAACAGGATCTGTTGACTATTGCAATGAAAGCAGAAGCTAGCCTTCCTCGCATTCATGCCTGAGAGAGTTTTTAACAGCATGCCAAGGTGTTAGTGTGTTGAAGTTCTGAAATTTGCTTTTGTTTCCCAGTAGTACAAACAAAACATTTGAAATGTCTTTTCCCCCAAAGAAAAGGTGAGGATAGCCAGTGGGAGACTGCACAGCCAGAGGAGAAGTGGTAGACTGAGCTTCCATATACTCTCTAGAGACCTGATGCTTCATGTCTGGCATCCCAAATGAATCTCTGCTGTTGACTAGTTCAGAAAAGAATTAATGTCTTGTCTTGAGTGTTTTTATCAGGAATTCCTAAGAATTTCTTTATTCCTAAGAAGTTTTATTTAATGTGATCTTTGTATGCTGTCCTGGTTTCAGCTGGGATAGAGTTAACTGTCTTCCTAGTAGCTGGTACAGTGCTATGTTTTGAGTTCAGTATGTGAAGAATGTTGATAACACTGATGTTTTCAGTTGTTGCTCAGTAGTGTTTAGACTATAGTCAAGGATTTTTCAGCTTCTCATGCCCAGCCAGGGCACCTGACCCAAACTGGCCAACAGGGTATTCCATACCATGGGACGTCCCATCTAGTTTAGGAACTGGGAAGGGGGGGCGGGGAATCACCGCTCGGGGACTGGCTGGGTGTCGGTCGGTGGGTGGTGAGCAATTGCCCTGCGCATCATTTGTACATTCCAATACTTTTACTACTACTGTTGTCATTTTGTTAGTGTTATCATTATCATTATTAGTTTCTTCTTTTCTGTTCTATTAAACCGTTCTTATCTCAACCCAGGAGTTTTACTTCTTTTCCTGATTTTCTCCCCCATCCCACTGGATGGGGGGGAGTGAGTGAGCGGCTGCGTGGTGCTTAGTTGCTGGGGTTAAACCACGACATATGCAAAATGTTTCTATTTTGATACTTTGCTGTGCTTTTGAGAAGGGGGCTGTTTGGGTTTTTTGTGTTCTTTTTATCTTTTTTAAAAACAAAACCTTCCTGGATAATTCTTGGCAAACTCTGGTCTTGATGGGTAGTGCAGGCACTGCATTGTGCTGTGCAACGCTGTTACAACATGAAGTGAGTTGCCTTTGGTGCGCAGCCTCACACGTTGCAGAGGACAATGGAAGGTGGCAGGAGGTGGATCTGTGTTTTGGGACTCCTTTGCATTCAGATGAGTGAACTTCTTCATACACAGAAAGCTGCTTTCCCTGCGCACACAGGGAAATTACTACAGTTACTTTTTCTGGAAGGGGGTGTTGCACTCTCCTGCTTCTGACGGAATGAGACCATCTCCACTCTGCAGACAGGAGGCGTAGCCTCAGACTCCTAGACATTGGGTGATTGTGCACAAGCGGTGCTGATGACTGCTTAGGTGAGACAGCGCTCTATCTTATGCCACCGTTCTTTTGCATGTGGCTGAATTAAGGCTGTCTTTCAAGACTGGGGTAATTTGAGATACAGATACTTAAGATATGAATCAGAATCACAGAGTAAAGCTTCTAAAATCAGATTGTTTGATTTAATTATTGTTTCTTCATCTTCTAGGGTGTATACTATCAAATTGGAGATGTTGTTTCAGTGGTTGATGAGCAGGATGGAAAAACATACTACGCTCAGATCCGTGGGTTTATTCAGGACCAATATTGTGAAAAGAGTGCTGCGCTAACCTGGCTCATTCCTACGCAAGCCAGCCCCAAAGATTGTTTTGACCCAGCATCCTATATCATAGGTAATCTCTAAGTCTTTGTTTTATACAACTACTTACATGTGCCTAGACTAATGCAGAGTTGTGTTTTTTTAATTAACCTTTTTGTTTGTCAAGATCATTTATGTATCTTCTGTATATAATATGATTAGCGCTACTGCAGCGAGTGTGATTATCTGAGTATTTGCGCTCACGGGCATAATTAGAGTCTTGCAGCTTTAAAGATCAAATTATTACTCCATAGATAGAATTGAAGTTACTACACTATAAACCTGATACACCAGTCCGAGCTGTTTCTTTTAAAGTGACCTGAATTAGCTGATCTTCATCTTGGGTACTTAAAATACATAGCGTGCAAGCACTGGCATAGAGAGTGTTCTGCTACTGATGATAAAATTATTAATAATTCAGAAAAATCCTCTTCACAGGCAGGCCACAAATAGTATCTGTTTAAAATATATTAACAAAAGTACTTCATTCAAATAACTGAATGCTTCAAATGAGGGGAAAAAAAAAGAAAAAGATCAGCTCAGGAAAAATAAAGGTAGAGGTATCTTGCCTCATATTTGAGGCTACTTTGGCAGGAAAGTCACTGATTGAAAAGGAATCCCTCCAAGGGATGTTGGCTGTTGTTGCATATTTTTAAGTCCTGCATACTCCAATTTTATGCCTTGAAATTTCATCTTTGAAGATTTTTTTTTTGTTTCCTAGGACCAGAAGAAGATCTCCCAAGAAAAATGGAATATTTAGAATTTGTTTGTCATGCACCTTCGGAATATTTCAAATCTCGATCATCTCCTTTTCCTACTGTTCCTACAAGACCAGAGAAGGGTTATATATGGACTCATGTGGGACCTACTCCTGCAATCTCCATTAAAGAAACTGTTACCAATAATTTATAATTTTTTAAAGGCATACTTTGGACAAGTTATTTTGGGTGTATTCTCAGGTCTGTGAACCCCATACAAGAAGTTTTAAAAAATTATAAAATTTTCATTTTACTTTATGGATTATGGTATTTATTTATTTTAAATTATATCAAATCTTTAAAGTGGAAGTTTTCTTTCCGTTTGATGCATCATTTCTGTGGTCTGTTCTTGAGACATTATTGCTCATTTTGGGACAAAACCACAAGTTTCATATCATCTTCAACTTTAGTGAGCAAATAATTGGCTTCTGAAAGTTGCCTTTAGTGTTCTTATTTTCTAACTTATTTTCCAGAGGAGTTAAAAGACATACTCTTAATCATCCAGCACTTTATATACTTGCTTAATTTAGTTAACTGTGACTGCAGGTTTTGTTTACTTCTTAAATAATTTAAGACTAGCTTCAAATAAACACTAAACTTGGTCAGTGATGCAGTTAACAGTTTTCTGTTACACTGGAGAGGAGTCACCTACTTAGATTTCTCTTCTTCAGATGAAAACCTATCCTCCGCAAGGCAATACTCTATTTAACAGTCACCTTTTAAGGGAATTTTGTTCAGCTGAATCGAAAATGTGGGCCTATGTCTGTAGCTTCCTGCTAAACTTTGCTTATATAAGGGGATAAATTTCTTGGAAAGCTGGATGCAGATTTAAAAATTAATGTTGTTTGGCTTTGCCGTCCTGGCATCCTTATGGCAGAAGTGTATCTTTATTTCCTGAGCAAACCAACACTGATGTATGATTTGAGTTTCACATTGTTACTATTGGGGGGGGGGGGTGTGTTAGTTTGGTGTCTTAAAATTGATTTTAAATTGTTTTTTCAGTCTTTGCAATTAGTGATGGTAAGAAAAATCCTCAAGTAATTCAAATGAAAAAAAAAAAGCATTTGCTAAGGGAAATAAAGACTAACTTTATATATTGACAGTCACAGTATACCAATGAAAATATTTAAATAGCAGAATGGGAAAACCACCACGTACTAAAATACAAATGTTAAAGTTTTCTGCACTAAGCTTTTTACAAGCCAGTCAGCTCCAAACACTATGAAATATGCTTGTATGGCCTGAATTCCCTGGGGTTAGTGGTTCCTGCTGCCTATGAAGGATAAGAGCTGTAAGTGGCCTTAAATGCCTTAAATTTACATTCACAGATCTTTTCAGCTTTTTTTTTTTCTGACATATGTGACCATAGCACCCAGAAGCCCCAAATCAACTTTAGTATATTGTATGAAAGTCTATAAAAGTTGTACTAGGCTTATGTTTTTACTTCATGAAAAGCTTTGATTTAAGATGAAATCTGTTTTGAAAGTCTGAGGTATTGACAACTTTTAATACAGTGGGACCCCTGACAGCGGGAACCAGCTATACTTGTTTCAATCTGCAGCCTCAGTTCTGCCCTCTTCAAATACAAGGAAGAATAGTCAACCTTAAGGAGCAGGTGCTAAATTCGAGGGATACTGTCAGTTGTTCAAAATGCTCAGAAATTTGTAACAGTGTACTGCTAACACGGAGTTAAATCTTAACTAACTTCAGTTGCTACACACGTGAGATGTGTGCTCATGTTCAGTGTGTTGCAGTAATTAATCCCAAGGTGACCTCGCTCCTGGCCTTCCTCTCCTTTCTCTCCTTTTACTTCCTCTAGATGTCTTTTTTGCTGATTTATCTACTTGTCAGCTGATTAAACATAAAACTTGTCTTCTAAAATTTTTTGCTGGACTCCCCAATACAAGAAAGGAGCTCTGCATTTAAACATTTTTATTTTGTTTGCTGCAGTGTGATATGAAGCTACTGATACTACCCCTGACAGATAGAGCGATTACAGGTACTGTACAGTACGGGCTAACTCATGTCAGTACATCTAATAGGTGCACATCAAGCAAACCACCTGTGTATTAATTTATAAGGGTACATACAATTGCCCCAATAATCAGCAGAATGCTTGAGGTGTTTAATGTGGTTATGCTTGTCAGGGTTTCCTGAGGACACCGAGTACAGTGAGACTGTCTTTAGCTGCAGTTGGCCAACACATCTTGAAGCCCCCAAAATTGTTGTTAGGGATGGTAAGTAATAAACTGTCATCAGCGACATGTATAAAGGTAAGTCCTGAAATTACTGCAGCTGACTTAAGCTTTTGCTCCTTTTCCTGGTCTGTTAATAAACTGAATAATTCCATGAAACATTTAATTGATTTCTAATTCTGTTTTTGTTAACTTCTTAAACTGACTTCCAGATGCAGCTGCCTTCCTATTGATACACTCAGTGTTTCCAAGAGACACTCCAAGAAAGGAACAGATAAATGGTAATATGTTCATGAGAAAAACCTGTTTTGAAATACAATATATTTCACTTACATGTTTTGATTTGTCTTGCCCTTAGTGTTGCAAACCTGTGGACAGAAGAATGAAGCTGGGGCAGAGCTTAGTGGGAGAGCGGAATCAGTCCTGGTAGTTTTAACGGTTTCCAGCACAGATAGTTCAATTCTATCTTTTTACTGTGAGTATTGCTAGTTTGGGAGATGCAAACAGAACTAGCAGAAATTGAGTGACTTGATAAAACAGATATAAAGCTTAGATTGTGACAGCTTAGATTATTTGTTGTTACATAATCGGTTAATAGTACCTAACTTTTGTCTAGTGAGCAAATAAAAAGTAACATAGTTGCAAATGCAGTTACTCCTCCAAATTGCATTCTAGTCATTTTATGGTGGGAACCTAAGGCATAACAGGCAACCTGTTAGCTCAGAATGCTCAAGCAGAATGTAAACCAGTGAAAGAAGAATGCTTAAAAGACTTTATCTAAAATAATTCCAAGTATTATATGTCCAGTTACAGTCTAAAAAGACAAAATCTTTTTTTGAGAGCGCTATGGAACAACCTCCCTTAGTAAACACTAAGTATTTTTATTTTTGTTTTTGATTATACTGGGAAGTACTAAAAAATAATCCAGATGGGCAAGGATTCTGATGGTAAGGTCCCTAAAGAGAGTGGATCCTCAGGCAAGGTCTGTTATTAAAGCATTATAATTTTATTTATAGGTATTTGAACAATGGTACTGTCCTGTTTTTTCATGGCCAGAACATCAACCAGTAACATGGGAAGAATGAATGACTCTCCAGACAGCTTCTTATGGACACAGCTGAAAGAATGGGACCTCCGAGAGCAATGTCTCTCTCTGAAAATTTATCATATTAGGAAAATGAAGGGCAAAAGGAAGACCTGCAAAATGGACTCAACAGCAGAAAGAATATCACAGGATCCCATGGGGACAGGCTTTGATGACCTGCAACTGAAGGAGCTGAGCTCACCCATTATTCTCTCTTTTGTTTTTCGGTATCCCCTATGTCAAAATTGAGGTAGGTTTCATTCTTGCATCACTGGACTGTGGGTGGATACACTGCTCCTGAGTTTATGGCCTTGTGTTAAGCTTCAGAGCTTTGTGACCAGTCAACAGACGTTTTCGTTAAGCAATTCTAGTTCTAAAGATGGAACATGTAGCTAAGAGTTAAAATATGCAGAGTGTATGTAATATATTAAGTAAGGCAAAGAACATAGAGTGTGCCCTGATGCATATATTGCAGTTTTCTCTGCCTGCAGGAAGAAGATACCCTTTTTGTAGTTGTAGGAAGTTGGTATTATCCAAGAACATTTGCCTTGAAGAACAGGAAGGAGTTTCCATGACAGAAATAATGCGGATATTGTTTTTTAATACTACTTTATGACTAGGGAGAATTTTCACTTCTATATCTATATAGGAGAAATAAAAGAGCTTGGAAAGGAAAAATCATGGACTTAAGCAATGTACTTACCTCTCTTAAGGTGTAAAGCACTCGAAATGATTTGGTCGGCAATTGTGCACAGAATAATAATAGCAATACTCATTCCAGTAAAAAAAATAACAAAAAAAAAAAAGCAAACAAAACATTTTTAGCAAAATTTATGGTTTTCAGTACACGGGCTAGGTACGTATCTATTTACTATCCTCACATTGCGATTCCAGCCTTCAATTAAGAGGAAGGAGCATGGAAGATGTCAATAGTAAGTGGTAAGAAATGAGATTAATTTCTTTCTTGTGCCATAATCCTACCAACAAAGAAAAACAAAAGAAGTAGGAAGAGAAGTAGCAAAATACCAACCTGATCCACTCTGGTAGCGGTCCCAGGTGGTACTGTTAATAAGTTCTCGGTTCATAACATTTATCTGAACCAGCTGTTTGGAGCATCATTTCTGGGTACTTTCATAAGCGAAAGCCAGCAGTTCTCCAGCTGTTTCAATACCCTGGTCCCAAGAAAAGACAAAGCAGTAGTTACAACATTGTATGGGACTGCAAAATACATGTTTCAGCATGTCTATTGAGCACAATAGGATTGCCAGAGTGCCAACAAATAAAACCGCTACCCCTGCTTGCGCTCAGTGTTGTTTCCCTTGGCTTTCATTGCACACTCCTCAAACCCAGGTCTCTACAATTCCCAGAGGGCCAGGAACACAAAGTGATGAATTGAAATGTCAAAGATGATTGATGAACAGTAGCAGATAATGACAGTGCTGAACAGTAAGTGTTTTATACTGGTGATGGTATACAGGGTAATTTATGCTGCCTAGATTTCAAAAGTATGTGCCGGTGATCGTCTCTGCTGCTTTCTGGAGCCTGTGTGCTGAAGATGAGAAGGTTTATGCAAAGAGTGACCTTCTGTTCCTTCCACGTTGAAAATGTCCATTTAATAGATCTGGTGCATAGTCTTATGTCCCCTGTGTTGTGAAAAAGCAAGTAGAAGGAAAACAGCACTTGCCTACTTAAGGTAGACAGTCATTCTCTGTTTGTGTAACATCTCCACTAGCAAATACAAGCAGTTCGTATGTCATACAAACCTGCAGAAGAACACAGAAACTTTCCCAGGAGCTGCTAATCTGCAGTGCCTGAGGTAAGGTAGTCATTGCAGCAGTCAGTATTGCTCAATGCATGCAAAGCAAGCAGACTCCCATTGCATTTGGGATGTAAAGAAGCCCCTCTTATTTTCCCTTTTTTAACCTCTTAGACTAATCTACCAAGTACGTGGAAATTGAAGCTAGTTTCCAAAATGATGGGAATCCACATAGGGAATTTTCCAGTTACCTCTCCTTAAGGAGTCAGGACTTGGCAGAGTGAAAATACTGCTTTGCTGGTTTACAGAGGAACAGCTTCTTTTTGCATCCTGGATATGGAGGTAGAATCCCAGGAGATCCTCCCTCTCTGGTCTTCTGGTGAGGGGCTCCGTCTGCCAGGATCTTGCTGACTCATACCCTTTCATTGGACTGATCATTGTTCTGCGCTGTGTTGGTTTTTTCCACATATTTGTCACCTTCCAAAATGTCACAAAACAATTAGTGACAATTAACTTCAAAATGAGAATCAACTGAAGACAGCATAGTGAATGGCCAAGGGAAAGCTTTGTCAATATTTCTCAAGAAACAAGGCCTTTATCTGTGAGATCTTGGTGACCCCTGTGCATTTATTGGTTCATGCATAAGCTAGCTATAAAATCTAAGTACACAAAGTGCACAAAGTAGTCTTGACGTAAGTGTTTAAGAATTAAATACATCTTCAACAGAACATCAGCAAAGGTTGTAAACCAATACCAGGTAGTAAAGTGTCATGGTTTAAGCCCAGCCAGCAGCTAAGCACCACGCAGCCACTCACCCACCCTCGCCCACCCAGTGGGATGGGGGAGAAAATCGGGAAAAGAAGTAAAACTCGTGGGTTGACATAAGAACGGTTTAATAGAACAGAAAAGAAGAAACTAATAATAACACTAATAAAATGACAACAGTAATAATAAAAGGATTGGAATGTACAAATGATGCGCAGTGCAATTGCTCACCACCTGCTGATCAACACCCAGTTAGTCCCTGAGGAGCAATCCCCCTGCCCCCACTCCTCCTAGTTTATATACTGGGCATGACGTCCCACGGTATGGAATACCCCGTTGACCACTTTGGGTCAGCTGCCCTGGCTGTGTCCTGTGCCAGCTTCTTGTGCCCCTACAGCTTTCTCGCTGGCTGGGCATGAGAAGCTGAAAAATCCTTGACTTGAGACTAAACACTACTTATCAACAACTGAAAACATCAGTGTGTTATCAACATTTTTCTCATACTGAGCTCAAAACATAGCACTGTACCAGCTACTAGGAAGACAATTAACTCTATCCCAGCTGAAACCAGGACATAAAGCTTATGGAAAAACTCACCTTTGTTCATCTCTTGCTCATAACTAAAGTTGAGGTGTAGTATGGTGTGTAAGACAGAGCAAGCCTTTCCCTTTCCATTTACATGAAATTTCGTCTGTCACGTGCAGTCTGTAAGTTTTGTGAAGGTCTTCTGTAGTATTTTATCACCACACCAACCTTTGTCTTTACAGGCCTGAAAAGCTTACTCATTAGGGTTTTTTTTGTTGTTGCTGTTTCAGTTTTCACTCCGTGTCAAGATCATTTATGAATATGTTAAACAGCATAGACCATGGAAGAAGATCCTTGCAGGATTCATCAATGGCTTTCCACCAATTTCAGAATTAATCATTCACTCAAACTCTTATGTTTTTTCCATCTTTTAAACACTTCATCATGCTAGGACTTTCCCCCTTAACCCATGGAAGCTTTGTTTGCCTAAGAGTGAAGCTCGCTCTTTTTTTGAAATAAGCAAAATATAGCAATGAGATTTCCCTTGTCCACAGGTCTGATGAGGCCTTCAAAAATGCCAGTAACTTTGAGGCAGAATTCCTCTTTCCAAAGACTGTGCTAGCTCCCCCCCAATATACACTACCTGTTAAAGCGCCTCTCCTTTTGGTACTTTCTACTAATTTGTCCATGCAGACACTGAGCTTATGATCTGTAGTACCCTACGTCTTCTTTGGGAGTAGCTGTGGTGGTTTTGGCTGGGATAGAGTTAATTTTCTCCATAGTAGCTGGTATGGTGCTATGTTTTGGATTTGTGCTGAAAACAGTGTTGATAACACAGGGATGTTTTAGCTGTTGCTGAGCAGTGCTTACACAGAGCCAAGGCCTTTTCTGCTTCTCACCTCACCCCACCAGTGAGTGGGCTGGGGGGGCACAAGAAGTTGGGAGGGGACACAGCCGGGACAGCTGACCCCAACTGACCCAAGGGATATTCCAGACCATATGATGTCATGCTCAGTATATAAAGCTGGGGGAAGAAGGAAGGAAGAGGGATACGTTCGGCGTTACGGTGTTTTGTCTTCCCAAGTAACCGTTATGCGTGATGGAGCCCTGCTTTCCTGGAGATGGCTGAACACCTGCCTGCCGATGGGAAGTGGTGAATGAGTTCCTTGTTTTGCTTTGCTTGCGCACATGGCTTTTGCTTTACCTTTTAAACTGTTTTTATCTCAGCCCACAAGTTTTGTCATTTTTACTCTTCTGATTCTTTCCCCCAACCCACCAGGGGCGAGTGAGTGAGCTTAGCTGCCAGCTGGGGTTAAGCCATGACAGTAGCTTTATAAGTTGGCACCATCTTTGCCATGGTGCGACCCACCTGGCTTTCAGTGAGACGTTGCATTATTACATCGGTAGGTTCCTTCAGCACCACTGACTGAATACCGTCACGTATTCAGGTGACTTCCTGCTGCACGTTTTGCCTGTTTCCTCCATGATCTCTTCTAGCAGAGTCCACGAAGAGTCCCCTGTAAGGATATGGGGAGTGTGAGACTGTTTATTGTTTGAAATAAAATTGTCTGACCAAAGGCTTCACAAAATTGGGTTGATGAGGAAAAAGAGAGCAAGCTTGTAGACAGAAATCCTGACCAGGCCGGTCAGTACACTTGTCCAGCTGAGCCCTGTGCCTGGTCACTGCAGCCTGTCCTGTCACCTTATAACTTCTTATTAAATCTTTTATTAACTATCTGTCTGTGTAATCTCTCTACCCTGTGTGTGGGTGCTGCACGGACTATGAGACCTGTGCGTGTCCAAGTGGAATTTGATGCTGGCTACTGGAGTCAGGCTGGGGATGTGGGCGCCCAGGCCTGTGGTGCCGGCTGGTGGAACACTGGGGGTCTTTAACTCCTGGCTGCTGGGGTTGGAATGGTGTATGTTCCCAAAACTAGCTACTGGGGACGGGGGGAGCGGTTTGAGTGAGGCGAGTGAGGGGCTCAGCACCAGCGGCTGAAGTGGGACCGCGGGTCATGGCCCATGTGCCTGGTGGCGTCTGGGCACGTGTGTCTGTATCTTCCCCAGATCTGGGGTGTGTGGGGTGTGCATGTGCCTTTACTGGCAAACCTAAAATTGGAGCAGCTGGCGAGTCAGGGAGGCCTCTGGTCTGGGATGGGGCATCAGTTAGGTGGGGGGCCCATGCTGGTACAACCAGGGTATCCCGTGAATGTAGGGACCATGAGGGATAAGTGTGTGAGTGCCGTGTGTTTTGCTAGCGAGCACCAAGCTGGGCCGGCCAGTGAGTCAGGGACCCGTGGGCTGGTAAGGGGGGCCCAGGATCTGGTTGGGGTGGCAGGCAGGTGAAGAGGCCATGCTTGAGGATGTGCGAATGTGCGTATGGCTGTGAACCTGGAGAGTGTCGTGTGGGCCTGCGCTAGTCACCCCCTGTCTCTGCCAGCCGCGGAGGAGGAAGGGACTTGGCTGCCCATGTACATGCTTCACGTGAGACCTGCATGTGGGTACTGTTGAAGGCAGCACCTTGCCTGTGGCAGTGTGTGTGACTAGTCGTGTCAGCGTCCTCTGTGCTTGTGTGTCTGTAGGGGTGTCCCTGTGTCTCGGTGATCCATGCTCAGTTTCGCTACTGGTTGAACCTGCAAACAGGATAGCGACTGCCATGTCCCCCAGCCTGGGCAGAGGCCCCGGGTCCGCAGGCTGGGCTCCGGCCACCAGGCCAGAGACGTCCTGGGTCGGAGCAGCTGGAAGAGACAGCCGAGCTCCTTACGTCACTTTTGATGTACTGTCATGGGGAAAAAAACTCGGGATATTAAATACAGGCCACAGTTAAGCACGGGTGGTTGGAAATGCCCAAAGCGGGTGGGAATTTAACAATTTTCCATTCAGTGAAAGGTGCTTTAAATGTTCTAGCATCTGACTTTCCCAAGCAAACTGCTGAGGTCTAGGGAAGTGGCAGCAATGACTCCATTATCCCTTCATTAGGGAGGCCCACTGTAGGGGGCCTGGTTAAGCATTAATATCAAAATCAACCCCTCCACAGACAGCTAGAGATCCAGAGCACATTTCTGAATATGCCAGGGACTATGTTTTTAATTAATACTGGATCATCGCTTACCTTAACTAGTGAACCACCACATCAGAAAAGGGAACAAATAACATTTTCAGGGGTAGGAGAGGCTGAGGGATATGGGTGGCAAGAATTTGACCAACTCACACTTGAAGGATGAAGACAAATGACAGAATCATAGAATAGTTTGTGTTGGAAAGGACCTTTAAAGGTCACCTAGTCCAACCCCCCCATCATAACTTGCCATGTAACATAAAATCCCCATGGGCTTTTAGGGATACATGGACAACTTTCTGCGAAGGATGTACAAAGGGGATTTGCCAGTAAAGGGGGTGGGAAATGGGACATGGACAAATGCACAATTTTTACAACTGGGGCTGGGGAGTAGTGCATATGGAACTGAGTAATACACAGAGAAATCTATACACCAAATCGATCAAAATTCATAACAAAACATCCTCAGAATCAGGCTCGAATAATCTGAGTAGGGGTGGGAAATTTGTGGGAGGAGTACCCCTTAGAACCACCTGAACTTTCCTGTACCAAAACAATATGTGCTGGAGAATGGTTTGCATTTGGGCAATGGCTTTGTTGGAAGGGGAATGCTACCGTCCTCTGCCAAAACATGACTATTATGCAAACACAACTAATAAATGTGTGGCTGTGTAGGGTCCTTCTAAAATGAGGTTAGAGGTCCCCTCTTGCTGCTGTGGCATGCCACATGACGATCACCTCATTCATCCTGGCAAAACCTGGATGCACACAAAAACCAGGAGCTGGCCCCTACCGTTTGAACTTAGCTGTAGGTATCCAATACTAGCCTTGCTTTGAGGTAGTGCAGCCTTCAACTTCAGGTAATGCAGTTTTCAACTTTACACTGAATATTATACAAGAAGCAAAGATCACATTTATTGTGGTTGGTGATATATTGTATATTATGATTAGTAAAGCCTTAATGGCCTTACAGAATTGAGAACAAAAATATTAACAGTACTGTAGTTTCAACTGCTCTTTACATTTATTGAATTAGAAAGATCAGACAAATAAATTGTAGTTTTAATCTATTAACACACAGATAGAGTTAGTACATCTCTTAGCTAACAGAGTACATTTCCAAAATTATGAAAGATGAACATGATGTCCCAAGCAGAAATACTTTCACAATAATTAATAGTTGTTAATAGTTATTTGGGGATTGTCTCTCTTTCACCCACACAGTCACAATTACCTTCAGGAAGATTACATGAATCTCTTGGTTCAACCCTTCTAGTTGGTGATTCCAATACTGGCTCTTGGGGAATATCTGCTTGCTGACTGACTCCTTTATTCTTGCATTTGGCTTACAGCTTCAGTGAGGTTATTTTTCTCTGGTAACTTCCTTTTTGATAACTTCAGTCTCTTCAGTGACAATAACAACTTCTTCATGGACAACGTCTCGAGGTGGTTCATGCATCTTGATGAAATGCTGCAGTACTTTGATGTCTGTTTAATGAAACAGAAGTATAATTAGAATCTAGCTGTGGATAGAAAGATTGTTTTTACCTGAAAACATCAAGATTATACTGTGCTGGGCATCATCCCTTTAGCTGACTCAGAACAGTAAACCCAGGCATCTGTTTCCTTACATATGGCAATTTGGGCTCCTTCAAAATCTTCTGAACTCTTTCATTTAGGGAGAACAAAGGAGTGTTCCTCTTTTCTCAGGAAACAGTTTAGGTTTTCTTTTGGGGGCAAAGCTACTTTCAGAAGTTCCTGCTGCCCTCCTACACAATCTGTGTTCGTGGTCCTTCTGTCCACTTCTTTCCTGAAGATCATCACCTCTCTGCCTTTGCCAATGTAATGTGCCTTTCTGCAAACTGGGTCTGTTAACTGATCCAGGTTCTAAACAAACACACAAATTTTTTTTTCTTAACACAAGTCTTACTGACACATCAGTAGGAACATTTATTTTTGTCTTCAGAAGGTCAAATTTGGATAATCCTTTCCAATGTATGTACAAGCACATATCCCAATTCGGTTGATTGATGAAAGCTTTACAGACAGAATAGCAAAACACAAGACCTCAGAGATTGTATCAAGGGAGTACTTCAGAGGAGTAAAAAGTTGCTCTATGCTTTTGTTTCCATGGGCACCCTCCAGTTATGAAGCGGGGATTATTGGCTCAATAAACTCATTGATTTACAAATAAAGGGTGTAACACATCCGGGTGCACTTTTTATATGAGAAAATGCTACGTTATAGCTTCCAGATTACTTTCTTGCTAAAGGTACAAAGTTAAGGTAGTTTCACTTTGGTGTGCCAGTCAATAACTTCAGTGAATAGATTATGTGGGGAGGAGAAAAGGAAACTAAAAGAAAACTTCCTACTGTCTGATGCTCTGTATAGGAGTTACACACTTGCAAAAGCCAAAGGAAAATAGTCTGCTCACAAAAAGAGCATCTAACAGGGCTACTGACAACCAGGATCGTGAGAAAATAGCAACGGGTTGTTTTAATCTATACAGAAGGAGAGGTAATTGATTTTAGGGATAGCAAGGGATTACTTAGCCAATAATTAGCCACCTTATCAAAGTTATCTGGTAAAACCATGGATTATGCCAGACTCAGAGTCCTGTACAAGTGTATGTACCTAGTATCCTACACAATCAATGATCCCTTTCTTTCTGATAAGATCACATTTGGATAAAATCATACTCTAAGGCTGCTTGTGGCAATGAATCTGAAATATGTGAGCTGAATTTGGGAACCTCTTCTCTCCGAAGGCTAGATTTCAGTAGGCCATTAAGAATTAAAGCAAAGATACCCTGTCCTGTTAATCAGCGTGCCTTTCTTGAGAGTATCTATTTCCCAAATTACAGGAATCCGAATATGGAATTTTCCACTTACCTCTTCTCAAGGAGTCAGGACATGGCAGAGTGAAAATGTCATTTTGCTTGTTTACAGAGGAACGGGGTTTTTTTGCATCTTGCATACGAAGGTAGAATGTCAGGAGATCTTCCCTCTGTCGTCTTTTGGTGGGGTGCTGCTTCTGCCAGGATCTTGCCGACTCATCTTCTCTCTCACTGATTGTCATTATGTACTGGGTTGTTTTTTCCATGTATTTCTCACCTTTCAAAATGTCACAAAACAATTAGTGACTATTAACTTCAAAACGAGAATTGACTGAAGACAGCATAATGAATGGCCAAGGGAAAGCTTTGTCAATATTTCTCAAGAAACAAGGTGCTCTCTGGTGATCTCTGTGTACCTATTGGTTCAGTGCTGAATGCATAAGCTAGCTGTAAAGTCTGACTGCACAAAGTAGTCATGGCATAAGTGTTTAAAAATTAAATACACATTCAACAGAACACCATCAAAAGTTATAAGCAAATATCAGCTAGTAAAGCTTATTGAAAAACTTACCTATGTTCATCTTTTGCATACAGCCAAAAGTGGGATGGTTGTATGGTGTGTGAGAAAGGAGGAGTTTTGTGTCAGGAGAATCAATAGTTTTTCATGGTGCTGATCCTAATAACTCCTGTTTCACTATTCCTGCTTTCTTAGATATTTGTTTCTAAACTGTTTAGTAGTAGACTGCTGCTAGGCAAGATAAAAGATTTGTCCCCTTCTTTTCATGAGAAGCTGATCACAAGCTGTGGAGGAAATGGAAGTAGATGCTGCATTTATTGTTGGCTGAAACAAAACCAAAAGCAACTGCTTCTTACCTGCAGAACTTGCAGAGCCTGACTGCGCCTTAACTGCTCCCTTGGTGAGATAAGTGGAAATGTTATGTTGAAACTTAACGTATCCACGCAAGGCTATACATAGAAACAAATACTGTGGGATAATGACAGGAATGCATATTGCGATATACTCCCTCTGTAGGCTTCCAAGTCAAGCTTAATCTGTTTGTAATGTCCTACAGCTCACCCTGAATGAGTTGAGACTGTTAGAAAAGGAACTGACAAGTTCACCTCAGCTTTTAGTGAGCAACAATATTTTTGAGCAACTCATTGCAGTATTTCCAGGTAGAAACAAGTAACAATGTCTCTTGTAGAACGTTAGTGTAACAAAACTCAGTGCAAGATCTGGGGAAAATCTATATAACAAATCTCTTAACAAATTGGTTTTACACACTCACATTAATGCCATAAAGGAATGGCACGTGTGACATGCTAGCTTGTTGCCATCCTCCTCGCGTAAAGCGCAGGGCCCGCCACTGAGGAGCTGTCGGTGCTATGGTCTTGCCAGCACCCACCATCTGGGCTTGCCCCGCAACCTGGTCTGACTGACTGGGAGCAGCGTCCATCATTATCGATGCAGGTCATGCCCTTCGCTCTTGTTCTGCTGTTTCTGCTGGTGCTGGCACACACACTGCCATCCACAGCAACCCTCGCTTTTCTGTTACAAATCTCCACATCCTCTCTTTCCCCAATGCTCAGAAGCAGGGTTTCAGATTAATGTAAGAACAGATGTATTGGGGTAAACCTAAATTCTGTGTAGTAGCCCACCTCCAATAACAGCCAAATCTCAACTTAAAATGCCTCAGGGAAGGGAATTAAGACCTGGGCAATCACCATGTTACTTCCCGAAACACTCTTGTAGTTCAGAGGTGTGTGTTTAGGACTCCTCAGTAGACCGAACTGACTTTCCCAGTTCTGCTCTATTCTTTTTGATACAAGGGGACCTGAACTGCACGTAACCTTCAACAGCACACATGCAGGAACTGTGGATTTTTTTATAATGACAGACTACTTTCTGAAGCCATCTATTTCTTCTCTAGTAATTTCTAACATTCAAATTCCTCTTAACAATCCCCCCTGTTTCATGGGGGATCATTACTGAAGAGTAATGATCGTTAGACCCTATCACATTGCTTTTCCTTTCATCTACAGTTAATTTCATCTGCCAAGTGCAGTCAGCAAGTTTTCTGAAGGTCTTCTATTGTGTTTTATTACCAACCTTTGTTTTTACAGGCCTGAAAAGCTTACTCATTAGTTTTTTTTGCTGTTGGTGCTGTTTCACTCTTCACTCCCTGTCAAGATCAGATGAGCACGTTAAACACCACAGGCCTCTCTACACAGCAATAGTGTGACACATCTGGAGTGCCAGGGCCCAGTGTTCTGGGCTCTCGAGTACAAGAAAGACATGGACATACTGGAACAAGTCCAGCGAAGGGCCTCAACAATGATTAAGGGACTCGAGCATCTGAAATATGAGGGCAAGAGCTGGGACTGTTTAGCCTGGAATAGAGAAGACTCAGGGGCGATCTTATGAGTTTGTATAAATCCTAGACAATATGGTGTAAGGAAGATGCAGCCAGGCTCTTCTGGGTGTCCAGTGACAGGACAAGAGGCAATGGGCACAAAATGAGAAAAGGAAGTTCTGTTTAAACATAGGAAAAAACTTTTTAGTAAAAAAGAGTGATGGAACTCTGGAACAAGCTGCTGAGAGAGCCTGGGGAGTCTCCATCCTTGGAGATACTCAGAACCCAACCAGACCCAGTCCTGGTCAGCCTGCTCTGGCTAACCCTGCCCCACACAGGGGCATTGGACTATACGATCTCCAAAGGTGCCTTCCAGCCTCAACTATTCCATGATTCTATGAGCTTTAAAAATTGCTGTGTGGCACATTATTTATCTTTATGTTATTAGCCTGAACAGTGTAAGGTTGCCAAGTTTAAATGCCATGAAAAACAGGTCAAAGGCCATGTTACTATCAGGAGCACAAATTCCAAGTTTATTAGGGATCCACAGTGAGACAATCCTCCTACTGAGCCTTGACAGCAGCAGTCTGTTAATTTTGCAGTTCTAGTTTTCTCTCACCAATGGAGCAAACGGTGAATTAGTTCTGCAAATACTTTAAAACCCCAACAAATCAAAACCAAAGCAAAAAAGTCGCCATACAACTCTGCCGAATGAGTATACATTACAGACCTTCAAGGGTTTTTTTATAGTTAATGTATGAAAACACTATCCAATGAATACAGGCACACAGAAATAATCTGAAAGGCAGCCCAGAAGCCAAAAATCTAAATGCTTCTCAGTACTCACTTAGCATGCATATACAGAAAAGTGTACGCTTAGAGAGAGATCGTGAATATACAAAAACATTTTGCCAGCTACAGTACTTTCAGTATTCTGATTAAAATATACAGTACATAATATATAGTAATATGCATAACCATTTTACCAGTGTTTTCAAAATTTCATAATTCAACAACTGTGCAAGTATATATTAAGACTCACTGATTTTACTGACACATAGTACACTTGAAATGGAGTAAAACCAAGTGCTGTGCTTAACAGAGGCTAATTTCACAATATCCAGGAGGTCTACTTTCCTTAAAATTCAACATTAGCAAATCCACTTGCAAGATTATTAATGCTAGGTCACAGCGAAGTGAGAGTGTTATGCACGGTTACAGCCAAAAATACTGAAGTCACACACACCTTTAGTAAACACAAGCATGTTAAACTATATCAAGTCATTAAATGCATATATGATTTTAATAAACAAGTATATTTTTTAGCTGGGAGACATCTTTTCCTCGTGTGCTTGAAGGTTTGCCTGAAGAATCTTTTTCTGGATTGCATAAAGCATCTGCAGTAGAAGAGGTGTTGTTTGTGACTGGTTCAGCAGCGTAACTGTGCAACATTTGCTCAAGTCTCTGAATACCTGTAGAAAGGAAATAGAGAGGGAAATACTGACTGGATGTATGGCAAAAAAATTCACCACAAGTGTGATTAAACACTGAAACAGGTTATTCAGGGAGGTTGTGTAATCTCCATCTTTAGACAGTCTCAAAACTTGACTGAATAAGGCCATGGGTAACCTGCTCTCCAACTTAGAAACTGGCCCTGCCTTGAGGAGGAAGTTTTACTAGATGAACCAAGAGTTCCCTTTCAATGTACATTTTTCTGTAACTCTATATGCTCTATATGTTTCACAAACATGCACTTTGCCAACAGTATAAAGCATTCATTCAAGTTTAAGTATTTTACAGCATAGGAGATGGATACTTCATATCCAACATGAGCCACATAAAACTGAAGGATGGTGGGGAATTCCCACATGTTATAAAGCATAATTTGGAAGAGTAAAAATCCTTTCACATAAAATTTGGTTCCTTACTTCTGATAGAGTAAAAATAAATTTAAAAATTAAATTCTGAAAGCTTTAGTGGTTTAATATAATCCAATGTAAGTGCTTTGTAACCAATGCTCTGGGCCAGTCTAATATTTCTCAGTTCATACAAACACTAAAAATGCCCCTCACAAGCTGAGAGAGAATAATTAGGTTTGAACTCATTATTTGTAATGTTAACGCTTCTTAAAACTTGGGTGCTACTATTTGCCATATTAGAAGTAAAACCCACTTACACAAGTAAATCTTATCTACAGAATTGGAGAAAACCAGTCTAAACCATCCAGGTTCATAACAGTAAAAAGCTTTTCCAGGACTAATCAGGAGTTTTTTATCAAGGAGCTTCTGCCATAATTCAAGTTCAGCTTCAAATGTCTGTGATTTTAAGAACTAAAAGAAGAAAATAATCTTGTATTAAAGGTTGAACAAGCATATAAAGCCATTGAAAGGATTTTCCAGGACTTTGGTTAAGTGTGTAACAACATGCACAAGTAAACTTACACTTCCAAGTTTTACATTCCCACCCCTTTTCAAACTTCTTACATACTTTTCTGAAGTCCGCCCATACATAGAGTCCACCTGAACTTTTGAGCACGGGTATTCCAACATCTGCAAGCCCATCCACAAGAATATTCTGCGCTTCTTTAAGTCGCTTTTTGTTGGTGGGAAAAAACATATTATCCAACCAATCTATCAAAACAAGAAAAATATAATTTTTTCCACCTGCAATGGAAAAATAAAACAGTTCAATGGAAATATTTCTAGTGTGGCTAACCTCTGTCCCTAAGGAATTGACTGAGAACGTGCTGAACAGGTCCAGGACAGCTATGGAAGACAGCCAGTTGATTCACAGCTTTCCGAATTTCATGATTTCTGGTGTACAATACTCCAACTCTGATACCACTCATACCAAAATCCTTGGAAGACAAAAAGAAGAGAGCGAGATGCAATTTTACTTTATGTTTGTGCTTTGTCAAGCCACTGAGTCTAAAGTCATTGTGATGCGTAGGAAAAAAACCCACCTGGAGTAAATTCTCAACATTGCCAAATGGAGTCCCAAGCATGATAAAAACCAGCCAGGAACTTCTAAACAACTTTGTGGCAGGGAGGTCAGTGGCTTTAACAGAGTTGCTTTACAGCCAACTGAAAACATGCTTGGCTTATACCCTTGGGCTCTCCCCATTATACCCTACTACTGTTTCCAAGCAGTCATCAGTTTACTGTTCCCTCCAAGAAAACAAAAGGCAAAATGCTACAGATCTGAAATGTGCTTTCATATTTCAATGCCTTTAACACATCTGCATTAACTGTTGCTGTCAAGCAGATGCCAAATTAAACTCTGAACTTTAACAAATTTTACACTACCAAAGAAGAAAGCAAATTAATAAACAAAGAGAAACTCAGTTTGGCACCTATAACACAAATTATGTCAGGATAGCCCAAGTAATTTTTGTGGAGAAATATCTTAAATTAAAACACAAACATAGTATTTTGACCTACCTTGCTAAAACCCCACATAAAATGCGTCCGTTCTGGATCTGGTAAACTGAATGAGAAAAGAGGAAGACAAGAACTGTTGCTACAGAACAAGTTATGCAGGTTACAAAAATGGTTACATTTTTAAAATTGTAGTAATTTCTTAGTAAAATTGGTATTTAATTCTTTAAAGTGACATGACATTTTCTCAGAGATCTTTTAACAAAACATTACCCTATGACACTGATCTCCCAAGTTTGTGCTGAGGCACTGATTTAAAAAAAAAACAACAAACCAAACAGAAATTATGTGCACTAAGATGTAATGGTCCAGTTAAAATTCCCAGATCCCTGCTGCATAGCCAGTGATCGCACATGTATTAAAACAAAAGCAGTATTTCCAGAAGTGATGCACAACTGCTCTTGTACTTGATGGACAAGAATTGTTTGCCCAACTATGCTGCATTTCAGGCTAGGGAAGGGAGAAGTGAATACTTAGGGCATGCACCTACATACTGCGGTGCGACTAAACAAAATACACCTCAGTGTACCGCTGAAGATGATGGGTTTTTTTCTCCTTTGGGTGACTTTGTCTAAGTAGGGCCAAAGCTGGAAAGTTCCGTCTTCAGCCTAATGGAGCTGGGTGAACTTTCACAGTAACAAGAGTCTCTTTTTTAGGCTTCATATATGGTTCATGACCTTGTTTGGGTGAGGGCTCACTGGGCTTGGTTGTACCTGGATGGACTTCGAAATTTCCCATCAGTATGAAACTTATGCAGTTATACAAAGAAAATCACATACTTTTGGGGAAAGAAGTTTTGTTAGTCGGATACCAATAGGTTTAAATATTCTTGAAACATTTATTCTTTTCATCACCTGTTAGGAAACTAAGAGCCCAACAGCATACTAGTCAGGAAGGAGACTCATTATAGCAGGTAACTTGCACAAACTTAGGGAACTTCATTACCATTACAGTGAGAATCTTACACTCAGGCTGTGTGACAGGTAACAACAAAGAAAAGCAAAATGGCAAAATGACTAAGGGCTCTGTCAATTTTGATTATTACTGTATCATAGACATTAGCTGGAAGCAAGAGATCTGCCATTTAAAGCTGTCTATGAAGAAGTTCTCTGGTATTAACTAGTCTCATGGTTGCAAAGACTTGGATATGAGTTAGTTCAAACTATACCAGTTATACTAGCTAACCAGAAGATTGAAAAAAATGGCATGGGTTCTATTTAGGATTAAGTATCTTCTAATCCCTGCTAAGAAATCACACTTACCAATCTAAGCTAAGAACACTGGTGAAGGTGGTATCATCATAAACAGACAGCATGTATATTTCATCCATTATTACATGCAATTCATATCTGTGTATAGAAAAATACAGGCATATTAACATATTTAAAAGAAATTTATTTGCATATATATCTATCTCTATAATCTTAACTACTGCCATGGCAAAGTATCCATAAGCACGCCTATTTGCTATTATATTCCCCCTACAAATTTTACACAAAGAGGTCCCAAGGTTTTAAGGTCACAAGGTGTACTGTGAGCACTTGTGCATCACCAACTTCTATTTATACACATTCTGTACTTCTCAGCAGCAATAACATTCCATATATGTGAAACAAAACCCAACTGCATGCTCAACCCAATGGTTCTCTGGAATGTGCATGGTCCTACCCAACTCTTATTTAAAGTTTAAAATGAACACAGCAATTTATTATAAACGCCTTTACCCTGCAAGATTTGTTCAGTGAGACTTGAAGCCAAATGTGGATGTTAGATTTAAAAAAAGACTTGTCATGCACTTACAATAACTCCCTGATACACCCTTGCTGAGAAAACCACAGTAAACAGAAAGCCATGTTATCATACTTGATACCAGCAAGCCATGCACATACTTAGAAACACTGAAAAAATTGCAGAATGGTTTTCAACACCCAAGTACCACAGTTACCCTCTTCTAAGAAAACCTCATTTAATCTGATTGCTGACTTCTATATTTTGTTTTAAAAGGAAGTTTGGTTTCAGAACAGTTTTTACATTAAAAATAAAATTATTGTTTCTAATCCTTATCCTCTAACATTATTTCAGTAACAGCTTAAGTTGGTTGCATCCTGAAATCCATGGGGCATGCTGAGAAGAGATACATTTGCCTTTCTAAAAACTTGGTAACTGGAAGTAGCGTGCTGAATTCCACCAACCTCCACTGTTGTTTCCATGAAAAGAAAATCATGCCAAAAATGCAGGAATGATGTGTTATTCCATTTGAAATTTAAATAAAGCAGAAGTATTCTTTGGTAATTAATGAACAATTAATACCAACCTACTTTATTTAAAATTGTCAGAAACTAAGCATTGTTAACATTCAAAGTGTGTACAGGATTTTGCAGTCATGCTTTGGCAGCAGCTCACTGAAATAAAGGAATACATCTTTTCCTAAAAAAATATAGATGCTTTTCAAAAGGAAGTGGTTTTTCTCCATCAGTACCCACAGGATTCAGGAGACTGTTAGAGCTTAGAACATGAACTCTGAGCTGGGTAAGGACAAAGGAAGGTGAATGGGGATGAGACATTTCAGAAGTATCTTCCTTTGATGGAAAGTGAATTGCTTGCATATCTTGAGCTAAATAGGTATAAAAGATGCTACAAAACTTCAGACTGTTGATTTACTCCTTGCCAATTCAATTTCTTTCCCTCAATATCAAATGTTAAGATTTTCTTATTTTGATAATGTTTCAAATGACAGTTCTGGCCATGTTTACTACTACTGCAAAGGACTGATAATCACCGGTTGTCATTTTTATGAGCCATGCATCAAAGCAGGTGAATAAAGAAAGATTGCTAGACAAACAAAAAGCTTTTTAACCACACATAAAAGAAAAAAAATCCCAACAGTACTTCATTCAGAAAGACATTGTTGGATCCCAGGTTAAGCAATTTATTCTAGTGTTCCCAGAAAGGCCAAGTAACAAGGATAGTTACACAAGAAACATGATCAGGACCCTGTCCACCATCTCCTCCAAACATGTACAGGCAAAGAACAGGCGATCACCAAAGGTGATTTTTCATCACTGCTATACTGCATTAACAGAAAAATAAATACCAAACAAATAGCACTAGGGCTCAAACCTGTGCGCAAACTCTAGACATTCTTTCAGTAACTGTGCTGGGTAAATGTCCCCTAACGGATTGTGAGGGTTGATCAGGATTAATGCTCTGACTCGGATGCCCTGAAAAAGAAAAACTGATAGTTGGAGACACCAACAATGTCAAAGCAATGACTAGCGAAGACGCCATGAGGAAGTTTGTGAACCTTCAGTGAAAAGCAGCTTTTGAAAATTATTTAATTACATAGTGTAATTACTATACAGACTAAGGTTCCAGCTACTGACCTTCCATAATTTATCCCCTACCACCCCAAAAAACATATTAAATAGTTTATTTGAAACACCCACTGATCTCAACAGGCAAGATAATGGTGTAGTAGGGATTAATTACAGATTAACATTCTACAGGCATACTCCCAACATAATTTCCCAGGACTAAACAAAGTTACTGTTGATAAACATGGGAAAGCTGAACAGAAATTGGACTTTGACCTCTAATAACCTGCCGAGTAATGAATTTTTCAGTGTTGCTTGTTTCTTTAAACAAGTAATAGAATCTGCAAAAAACTGAAAACTTAATTATTCGGTGTTCTATGAGATGTGCAGAGGTCTTGGGCAAATAATTACTTTTTAATTATATTTATCAACAGTGCAGAATTTCTGTTACAGAATTTATCTCTCTACAGAAGCTAAATATTCTACTGTGTAATAAGAAGAGTCCTGCATAATCAAAAATTAGATTACAAGTACAAACATAACCAGTCTTTTTTAACTTTACAGTTATTTTTCAGAAAAATCATCTGTTTTCTGTTCACTAAAAAAAAATCCTTAACGTACATTAACATAAGCTATATGCAGCAAATGTATTTTGATTGTACACAATCAAACAGTGCAGTGACTCCAGCAGGAACTTTCAAGACTTGAAACACATCAACATGAGGAGCTGACTTATTACTTTGTGTTTGGGATAAACTTGAAATGAGATTATTATTTTTTGTTTCCACATCTTTAAGTTTTAGAAAACCTCACCCACTGCAAATTCTCACTCCACCCGAGCCTCCTCCAAAGGAGATTACTTGCAAAGACCAGCTCCCAGGGAACTCCAGGAAATCAAGTTCAGTGATGAGGAAGCCCTGGTATTTGCTGTCTCTGCCAAGTGCAATTTGTTTGGACATTAATGGGTACCGTGAGCAAGAACTTCACAAGAAATGAACTTCCAGTGTATTGCCTTTCATTCCAGCTACAGGAAGCAATTACCTGAAAACACGGTAAGATGCAAATACTAAGCACAAACAGCTGTTCCACAAGTACTCCTTGCACAATAGCTTATTTAGTGTAGACATCTGATGTGTATTAAGCAGAAGATGCTGAATGAGGCTTTATTGTTCATAGGAACAGCTGCTGTGGGACAGCAGTTTCTCAGTTGCTGTTCTAGTCTAGTTCCTCCAGCTATTTATGATACTACATGTATCCAAAGCAGATGTTCATAATATTATTTGTGAGAACAGTTTCCGCTCTAGAAGGCTGACAAACACATGCAGATCTCTAAAGAGTTAATCTGGTCTGTGATCCAGCGCCTTGCCCAGCCAGTTCATGTCCTGACAGCCACAGTAACACAGCAGGGATGCTAGCTGCCTCCCTCTGCTAGGATCCAGCGAGAAGTGTCTGAGTGCTTGGGCTCACATGGGCTGGCAAAGGCACAGGCAGATGACACAGACATACAGATGGCGTCTAAACATAGGCACCATGCTGATCAAGCAATTGGTGAACTAGGACAACTTCAACATAGCTATAAAAAAAAAAAAAAAGTTATGCACACATTTGTGTGTATCCAAAATACCCCCTTCTTTATATGTGACCTTACTTGTAACTGACCTCCCTTGTAACTATATGGTTTACCTACTGTTAAACCTTGTTTTCTACCCTTGAAGAGGACACGAGAAGTCTATCGCGCTTCATGTTTTGAAGTCACTACCATCGTCACCACATCTTTGGTAAAGTGTTTTACTATTCAGCCTGTGCCTCCTCTGCTGGATCTTTTCATGGAAGAGCACAAACAGTTAAGTTTAAGTGCATTTATAATCTTCCATTAAGTGAGTGGCTTATGAATATCAAGACAGTAAAAATAGGAAACATTTTAGCCTGAAATACTGGTGAGCACTATTTTGTGGACATTCACAAACCCAAACATTTCCACAGGGAAGAAAAGCAGTTCCAAAGACAGAGAGGAATGTGCAAAAAAACCCTGTATGTGACAAGCAATAATATCCTCATTTATACAATCCTGATCAGAATAAAATCACTGAACATAATAACATTCTGTTATCACAGAATAACATCATTGAAGTATTTTGAACTAATGAAGTTTCCTCAACTCTGGAAAAATTACATTTGTAGTTTTTTGTTTGCTAGCAATTCCTTGTTAGCTGGAACTCAGAAGAACCCTCTTCAAAATCACATTAGACATATTTCTTTAATTAACCGAGTGGGTCCTTACAGTAGCATATTCTCTCTTCTGAGGGTCAGAACAATAGCTTGTTTACAACACTTTGAATTCCATTAAAATCTACAGGGAAGAAACTTGATCTTGAAACACAAGTTAAGATCTGTTCTTCATAAAACAGAGTCAGGGAGTTTCTCTGCATTTTGTTACAGTGCCCAGATTATAAAATCAATTCAACTCTTGTTGCCAGAGTTGGACCCACCTCAGTCACAAGACTGAAAATCTGCAGAGGTGAAAATATACAAATGCTTCAGTGCTGAGAACATATGCTGCTTACGAAATAACTAGGAAAACGTGAAAATCAGAAATCAATGTTATTGATACCTGCTTTTTAGCGCTCTGTAATGCAGCTTCTAATTTTTCAACTGTTAACTGGAAAGGGTGACTTTCTTCATCAGTCACCTACAGAAGATAAAAAATCAGCAAGAATAAAAAGATATAAAGTACATTAAAAAAAAAAAAGACAGTGAAAAAACACTCCCACCTAGTCAAAATACAATTGCTACTGGCTTTTATAAAATAAAAAAGTTAAACAAAAGAAGTTTCTCATGGCACTCGTTCAAGGAGGGAAAACAACAGTCTGACAATACTGTTATCTCCTCAGAATCTGAAACTAAGATCAGTCTTTTCTATATAATTCAATTATTTTGTTTTTAAATGTTGCCCTTACTCAAGACTATGCTATCAGTGACTTACAGAAGAACTTGTATTCCTGAAAGATCACATCTTCTTTTCCTCTGACGGTATGATTTGGTCTTATAAAAGATGCTACCCCCCTTTGACTTGCCTCACAGAAAACTGAGCTTTCAAAGGGGGAACCAATGTTCCACAGCTTCTGTGGTAGATACATCTTTCAGTGCTTAAGGGGAAAAATCTGCAATCCAAATTTACTTGTAGTAGGAGTGACAGGCTTAGAGCTGACAAATTATAATTCAGCATGTCAGTGCAGAACAGTGTCTGCACAGAATGAACGTAATCCTGCACATCAGATGACACCAGCCTCCTATCATGCTGCAGTCTGAAAAAAAGACAGGCTGTCTCTAAAGTGCTAGACTAGTCCTGTCTCTTTACTTGGACTTGTGTTTTCAGTTTTTTTGATTGTTCCCTGTGAAATGTCTGTTGAAGCATGTGAATAACAAAAGCTTTACCTCACTGGACAAGGGCACATGAACAGGCTGTACTCCACCATATAGCCATGTTTTCGAATTTATACCACCATAGTATGGAGCTGGAATAAGATATCCATCTAAAAACATTAGAAAATGAAAGGAACACTTCTCATGAGCAATTATTTCATTACAGTCTAATAGACTAAACTGACAATCTCAGAATTTGACATCTGATTTAATCTCACATTTAGGCCTTCACTATAGCCTAAAACAATATTTAAACAAAACTGAAAATTTAGCATAGATCAGTCAACCTGAATTCTCTCCCAATTTTCTTCCTTAGCATTCGCAATAGCAGATTTGAAACTCATAAATTTTCAGTAAAAGGGAATGGACCTGATCAATTAGTTGTTTTATTTATTTAAATAATAATGACAAATGACGATCTTGCTCTCAATATTTTTGCTAATGCTCTGTTACCATTGCTTTTTCATCAGGAAGTGCTGCAAACCTCAACTACTTCTTTCTGGTTGCCAGAGTGCCGTCTTGCAGCCAAGGAGCCTACAGCACTGTGGAACTTGCTTCCCTCCTCATTTTTTTCTGCTGTGAAGTAGCCCCAGGTTAGTGTTCTCCTGGAGATGCTCCAAAAGCTCTGCGTGACAGGGGTTCAGAGGGGACAGAGTGGGCTTCCTATGTTAGCCAAGGGGTAAAAAGGAGCCTGTCAGTGTTCAAGCGGGAGAGTTCCTGTTAAAACTGTGCAAATACAATGAAATCTGAACATATTAAAATAGCCACAGATACAAGTCGCCTTCAGTAAACATCATCATTTAAAGCTAAACAAAACTCACTGGTTTCACAGCACTTTTGCCACCGATTCGCTGAAGCCATTGCACCACATTACTCCACATCCCTCCACCCACCTCCCCAGGGCTCTTGGTGCCAGTAACAGGGTGTTACTGGGGCGGCACAGCCTCCTGCACTGGAGGTCACCTAAGTCATCCTGCTCACCTTCCTTCCATGGCAGGTCTTCGTGGATTTCCCCATTCTCAGCTGACTGCACGACTATGCTGCTTTCCTCACCCAAACCAGAGAAGAAAACATTTTCCCTTGCTGAGCTCTCTTTTTCCTCCTACTGTCTACCTCTGCTGTGAGCAGATTGTTTCCAGGGACTCTGCTCCTTCTGCTTTGCATTTCCACCTCTGCTTCTTCCTCACCACCACCCTTGTTTGACTGGGAATCCCTTTTCGGCTGCAGCTCCGTTCCCCTGTCCCAGATTCCTTCTACATGTTTTCCTTACCCAGTTACCCAAATTTTCTCTGGGTCGTAGATTTCAACCCAGCCCACCTCCCTCCCTGTGTGCCTATGCCCTCCAGCTTCCTTCATAACTTTTCAAAACACACTGCATTCTCTTGATACCCTTCTCCTCTTCCTGTAACTCTTAAAAAACTATAGATTGCATTCCAGAAAGTGAGTGGACCTGCTGATACCTCAAATATTTTCCACCGTTCTAGAAATAGAGGCATTATTTCAAAGATGTTCTGCCAGTGACAAAGAAATACCATGGTTTTGCTTCATTCAGGCAGTTAGAGTAACAGCAGGCTGTCAGAAGTCACAATACGACTATATTCACGGCTAACAAATGTTCTTAAGTAAAATAATTAGGTTTTTACTCACCACCAGGGTCACATAATACAGTTGACAGAGTAGCAAAAACAGCGCAACAGCCATTCATAACAGTTATCTGAAAGAAGTAGTACAAACTTTGATTTAGCAATGAAATATTTAGCAGAAATACCAGCACTTGTTTAAATTCATAAATTCATAAATATCAGCACTAGTTTAAATTCCAAAAAATGGTGAAAAAGCCACACTACTACACCTATAACACTAGTCCTTGAGTGTTACACCTTGCCCACTTTTTCAAATGGAAAATTAACACTAGTAAGGCTTTAGCAAATCTTGCACATAACCCTCCTGTAGTATCTTGCTGACATTTGTGTTCAGATTTATTTATCTTTATCAGTTTAAGAAAAAAAAGATGCAAAGATAGAGCACTTGTCTTACATGTTCCGGATTCAGTGCTTTTGCAGCTCTGGCATAGTCAGTTAGAAATTTGGCAATTTCTCCTCTGAAGCTAAAATACAGAATTGAAGTCAAATACGCAATCACGTATTTCTCAGGAAAAAAAAGCACAAAATACACACGGAAGAATGAAGCTTAGCAAAACCAGAACAAATGCATTAATTCATTCTGTTATGAAAGCCCTCAAGATTTTGATTAAATAATATAATTTCCTCAGATATCCAGTGTGCTATATTTTGTGAGACAGAAGCACGGAGAAGCTGTTACCTTGAATAACAGTGACGGTGACTCAACTATTATTGCTGTACACTGGAAAAATGAGAAAATAAAGCATCTTTGAGCCCGAGTGGGATCTGGTTTTGGAGAAAGGACAAGAATTTGGGTACCAGAAACACTGAAACCTGAGTCAGTGACAATTCTTTAGATCAAGACAGGCTTTCAGCCCGAGTGAAGGCGATGGTGGAGTTCCTATCGATCTTCAGGGAGCCAGTATCTCACCCCTACTCTTCACAGCCCCCAGAGTTTCAGTTTATCTCTCATCAAGACTAGAAGAAATCATTCCAGGAACGATTCACCACAGCTCCGGAGGAAACGTCAATACATGCTCTCCTGCTTGCCAGCAAGCCCCCAGATCTTTGACCTTTGGCATTCCGTGTCTTTGTGGCACATTGAGGGTGGGGAGAAAACCAGAACAAATATCCCAAAACGTAACTCCTGCACAGACACCCAAAAGCCTGCCAGCATGCAGGTAACAATAACACACCTATCCTTTGGGCTTATCAAAAGAATGAAACCACACCCAGCGTCACACGAGCCACAACTAGCACTGACAAAAAGCAACGTGATAAATAGGAAAATAAACTTCGCACCTTCTAGTACCTTGCGTATCAGAATACTGGAAAAGATGAGGCTCCAGATAATTCATGTCAGGTCTTGTGAGCTGGTGACATGAAAGAGAGATACTGTAGAACACAGCATTCGTGGGAGTTTCTGTTCTGCTGTAGCAGAGTAAAACTTTATTATTTTAAAAACCCCACCGTTATTGAGTACCATTACGGAAATGGAAAATATAAAAATTCACCAGTTACAAACTTTGCCCTTCTCTTTTTTAGTTTTAAGATATTAGAAAACAACTTTAAAACATCATCCAAATGAAGGAAGGAAATAAATAATGAAAGGATTATTTATTAGATTATTCTGTCATATATTAAAACAATTCCTGAGTAACACATTGAGGAAAAGCACCCCAGCTGTACCTAAGAGATTATGCAGCTACTTCTGAGATATATCAAAGCTCAAACAATGCTTGCAGTATTTATGATATCAGCTTTTAATTCACATGTCAACTTTGATTAGCTTCTCAACCAACAGAAGAGAAGTGATGGCAACCCCATCCATTACAGAAGAAAACCAGCTGTATTACCAGCAGTGGCTTTCTTGCTCTCAAAGCAGGTGCCTCCCCTGGGAACTGGCTCAGTCCTATGTTCATTGTGACATCAATTTTGGTTTATTCCTAAGAAAAAAAAAAATTCTCTCCAAGTGCCAACACATCAGCTAACCAATCTGTACATGGAGTTGATGATACACAAGCATTGCAAACACACTAGCAGTCGCACTAGTGCAAATTCATTACCTGATGGAAGTAGGAAGGAGACGCAAAAGGTAACTGGCAAGCTGCAGAAGCTGGCCTGGCAACTTGATCTTTATTTTGTTAACACAGAAGGCGGAACACCATGCTTTCCAGCAGATGAACTAGAATTAACAAGTCTGGGGAAAATACCGCCTTTAAAGAACATGCAATTTCCCCATAGTTGCGTTTCAGAGACTGGCTTGCACCGCGGTGCACAGCAGCCTAACATTTAGGTTGTAGCTTTCATGCTGCTCAAAGCCTGAATTCCACGTATGGAGCATTTTCAGTCAGAGTTTTGGCTTTGCCACCAGACAAGCGAGCACCTTACCCGGCGACGGTTTTCCCCTCTGAAAATACGCTTCTTCCTGAAAGCTAGCATTCCAAAGCAGTATTTTCTGCCGAAAGGGGAACAGACTCTTGGCTCAGTTCTGTTCGGAGTACATGCTCAATCAAACGCGAGTGAAGTTCAGGCAAAACCAAAACTATTCTGGTTTTCAGCCAGAGGCAAGTTTTCAAGGTAAGTATTGCGTGGCAAATTACTTCCAGGTGTGCCACCGGAGCGGTACATGTGGACGCAGAAAGCCTGCGTCCTTGCGAAAGCCGCTGTTGCAAATATTTTGATAAAAGAAATTAAAATCTAATTATAAAGGAGTTTGGTTCGATTAAAAAGTAGAAATTATGAAGCATAGGTATGGGAGTGTTAAGTTTGAAATGTAGCCATAGGAACTTAGGAACTTAGAAAATGTATAATGTGTAACCATAAAAATTCAAGTATTGTTTAAAATCATCTAACCACAGAAGCTTTGACAAAGATTAGTAGTCTTGTAGTGTTTGTTTTAGAAACTGAGGAAACCGTTATGGACACCAGTTTGCTGCTTGGAAACACCTGAGAGGTCAAAAAGCGGATGAGTGAGGAAGACTATGAAAGACCACCAGAGGACTCCTGAAGACCACCAGAGACCTTCACTGCGCCTGCGTAAAGGACATTTACATATGCTAATGATTTCCCGGAAACCTAATGAATATGCATGAATAAGTTTTGATATAAGGTGTATTGTTCTGGTGTTCCGGTGTGCGTGGTTCGGGAGAGGACTCACTCGCGCACCCGGCCGTCAATAAAGAAGTGTCTGCTTATCTACACTAAATTGGTGTTGATAAGTTCTTTATTCCGAGTTTTTCGGCAACACCGCCAGTCTCGGCGCGGTCAGTGCCCTGCCGGCCCGACGCGCGTTACTCTGCCTAGGCCCAGCTGTTAATCGGAAACTTCCCAAGCGCGAAGGGCGAACTGGCGGTTACACCCCGGTTAGTCAGCAGGCAGCAGCACTTACTCTCTCCTCTAGTAAGTCAAAGCAAAGCGTGTTCTCGCTCGTCCCCAAATTCAGGATGCCCTGGAAGAGACGGCAGGTGTTCGGTGGCGCGGCAGGCGGACAGCACCCGCCGGGCTCTCTCTCGTTCCGCCTCCGCCACGGGCTCCGCTGTCCGAGCCCACCGGGGCAAACCCGCCGCCCAGGGCCACCGGCCGGCCGGCCGGCAGCTTTCCGGCCGGCACGGACCGCGGGCCCGGCCGCTCCCCGCACCTGCGGATTGAGCTCCCGATCGAAAGGGTCGGCGACGTAGAGGGCGAAGCCCGCGTCCAGCAGCCCCGGGCTGCCGCCGGCGATGCGGGCGCCGCGGGCCGAGAGGGCCGGCGCCGGGGGGCCCGGGGGCGCCGCGGCAGCCCCGGCAGGCAGGCTCCCGCCGCCGCTCATCCCCCGCCCGCCGCGGGCTCCGCAGGGGTCCGGCGGGCCCCCGCCGTCCCGTCCCGTCCCGTCCCGTCCCGCCCCGCGGCGCGGGGCGGGGACGGGGCCCCGCCTGTGGCGGGCGGGCTCTGCCCGGGGAAGGAGCGGCGGCACCGGGCCGGGCGCGGCGGGGCGGCTTCCCGCGGCGCTGTGGCGGCTCCCTGCCGCCGTCCGCTCGGCGGGGCGGGCGGACTCTCCCTTGTGCCCGGCTCTTGGGACGCTCCCCAGGGCTGCGAAGGCGGGCGGGCAGCGCCGCCGGCCTCCCGCGCCGGCTGCCGGCAGAGAGAAGGCGGCTCCGTGCCTCTAATGGCAGCCGCAGCAGGGTGCCCCGCTCCCTCTTTTAGCAAGAGCTCTGCTCCGGCCCCACGGTCTTCACCAAGACGTGGCTCGGTGAGCGCGACCCGCAGCACCGGGGCAGCTGGTGGGGAAGGACGCGGAGATCCGCTCAGCCGGACGCGGGGGCAAGGAGAGCCGGGGCCGGGGCGGGGTGCTGGGGCGTGGGAAGCCAAGAGCGTTCTCGCCCCGGGAGCCGTAGAACAGGGAAGTTTCAACACACTGACTTCAAGCGTTTCTTTCTAGATCCGTGTTTTAAACCCTGCTTTGTAATTAAGGACATTTCGGTCTTCTAAAAACAAACCCCCCATGTCTTTTAGACACTAAGAAAATTAGCCGGTTTTTAACTCCTGGAAAAATGGGCACTAGAAAACGGGCTAACACTTAACTCTTGGCAAACACGGAAAGAGTTATGCACCAAAAAGCTCCCGTTGTAGCTTTAAACAAGGTCGTGTGTGATGCTCTAGTTATACAATCATTTAAACAGTGTTTTGGCAATGTAACAAGCATTGTATTAAAGTAACAGGTATTATTAAAAAATAATTTTATTACCGTTTCCTGAAACTTGGCAATAATTAGGGAAATGGAGATTAGCATTGCATCTTTAACGAGTTCATTTGAAGGATCCAAATACCTTCCTAACAGAAAAATGGCACAAACCCATGAGGATGGCTTTAATCCCAGCAGTGCTTATGCGGGCATTACGTAACATGGCATGGACAGGATTTTGTGGGTGCTTTCAAATATTTTGCTTGTTATTCTACAAAGCTGCTGATCTCTGGAAGTAAGGGAAGTCACCCAACAGCTGTATGACCTTAATCATTTCTGATGTACCAAAATCTAGTGCCAGCGTCCACTTATCCACTGGGTCTCCACAAGATATGTACTGTGTTACAGCTGGGCCTAAACTGGGCAATAATCATTACTGCAGAATCTTAAGAGCTGTTTTTGTGTAAACAATGACAAAAGCGGTCATCTTTTTGCACCTCAGAGCCCCAAACCGAATTTTTCCCTGGGATGTCAGTCTTCACTAAATCATTTCAACTAATTCAAGCTCTTAAAGGAGCTTGGAGACGGAGCGTGTGACAACACTGCTAAGAGATGCAAAATCTACCCTGGTTATCTAACAGCAGTTGATACGACACTGCTGCTGTACGACATGACAGGAAGGCCGCGTACGTGGGAGTCTTACAAAAGCCCCACCGGCTGCTAGAGGATACGGAGGGAGAATTTTTCATGCTTCATTTCTGTTAGTCCAACTTACACTTGTGACCTGAACATCAGTAAACTGATTTAGCATTTCTTTACCAACCACTATCTGAGCATCTCAAAGTATTTTTTATCCTAGATCTCTCTGCTGCATCACTGGAACAGCACACTAAACCTTAGTCAACAGATTTTCATTTCAGTGTACCTATGACAGATTATTACTGTTTGCCCTACTTTAGAAATGGGAAAACTAAAGCAATTGAGCCTTAACGCAAGATTTGTACCATTCCAATCCTATTGTGCATATGCTACTCAAAGAGAGAAATAATCTGGTATATGACTTGCTAAAAACCTAAACCAGATTATAGAACTAATGTCTCAAAATTTGTACCTGAGGCAAAACTGGGTATTAGTTAATAAATGCTAAACTTTTAATGTATTACAACAGCTTGCACTGAGGTCAAACAGATTATCGTCATGACCAAGTTGCCTTCTCCCTTGTGCTTCCGATGCAAAATATTTCACTTAACCCATACTTAACATCTGACGCCAAGGTCATGCTAACAGATGGCGCACTTTTAAGAGAGGGCATTTTAAGTGCAACGGAGACGCTACAAACCGCTGTAATGAAATGTATTGAAGGAGTGCCGATTTGAAAGACCTCTGCCAAACCACCTTCGCTCCCCTGGCTGATGTTCTCAAGTGGCAGCTGTAAATGGGTTATTCCCAAATGATGCCTGTGAGAGATTGAAGGGAATTCCGACCGGTCAATTGACACTGACAAACTGTAGTCCAGTCTCCCAACTTCATTCCATAGGGCTAATGCTGCAAATATCAGCCTAACTCATGCAAGAAATTCTGTTCTGCTTCTGGTCTCTTCCAAGTTCCTGCATTACTTACGATTTTATGATTGCTATCTTAACTCCCTGGAAAATAGGCTTCACTCCCACTCTCCTATATGCGCTTAGGAGGTATTAAATAAAAACCAGTCAGATCCTCGTGCAATAATACAGCATGTATGTATTTTACCATCTTCATAATAACTAGGAGTTATGAAATAAATTAGGCAACAAGTAAAATGATAAATTAGATTCATAATATTAAACAAGCCAACTATATATTGTTTCATATTTTTTTATATATATATGTATACACCCCCCCACCCCCCAGTTAATTTGAGTAAAATATCCTGTGAAAAAATTAAATTCAATGCAATGCTTTTGTTTTGAAATTATAAAACATTTGTTTGCTTTTGGGCTGGAGAAATTTACTTTGCTTCCTTAACAACAGAAGAGAGGGAGGGGAGAAACTCCCTGTATGACATTTAATACAGATTGGTCCACACAAAATTTAGACTTGTTTGGGTGAACTAAAAGCCAAACTACTTTTCAAAGCTAGTGTAAATCATGAAATTTGTGTGTTTTAATCAGGCTGCTAACTGTTGTGCTTAAAATATTGTCAAGCAGAGTTCTAGCTGGTGACGTCTATTATGAAACATAAGGCTAATGTAATCTAAGCCTCGGCAGACGTCGCTTATCTTTAATTTCAAATGGGTTAGGAAACCCTTTCCATTTTTTCTCTTTGGAAACAGAACAAAGTTTGATTCCTTAAGAAGTAGAAGTTATACAATAAGTACTTTGTGAACTTTTTACTGTACAACAGAAATTCTGTTTCCCAAACAAACAATAAATATGATTTATGGCAGAATAGCATTAACAGTAAAAGGACCTAAAACATTGGGCGGTATTCAATGTCCCCAATTCTTGGAAAAGCAAATCTGGCAGATTTTTATTATTAGGAATTACCAAATTCCCTCAATATTCAGATACATGAGCCTTTCAGTAGAGTTAATTGCACTGATTAAATCAGCATTTAGCAGAATTGACCCACTGTCTCTTTTTTTTCCCAGAAACTTTTTCCAGTCATCAACAGACTTAATCCAGAATTGTGGATTACTTCAAAACAGGTACATTTTTCCCAAGGCAGTATTTAAAAAATTTATTGGCTACACAGCTGCAAGAAGACAGCTTCAATGTAAATAATTTTTGGAGTAAAAGCTGCCTGAACACTTTTTAAGAAAAATTATGGGATAGTAGTGGAAACTGAGTTCCTGTTGACAAAGTGAAATAATCCCTTGCATGTTAGAAACAGGGTAAGTGTTTACATCTATATTTAACACTTGTTTCTTCAGAAGTCCCTCGACTACGGGGAAAGGCTGGTTGGCAATTGAGAAAAGGTCAGTGACAGCTGACAATGTTGGTGACAACAGGAGTGAAAGGAAAAAGCTACCCCGGGTTATCAACCTTTTATATGGGCTGTAATATATACCCAGAAAAACTGACATCAGTAGCACTTACGGGAGGTAGGAATGACAGATGAGCTAGTTGGGAGGCACAGAATTTGTCCGTCTTTACGTTGCTGCTTCACACAGAGTTTACTTGGTTCTTGACTTGATGGAGGAGACTAGAAAAGACAGGTCAAAAGGCTCAAACATGACATTGGCTGCCTGTGGTATCTTCATGAGCTGTTGTGGCTAAATCCCAGCTGCGCTATAGAACGTGAAACAAACTTTGTTATTGGTTCCTTTTCACTCTTGGTGTACTACTTAATACAGGGCCTTGTGAAAGAGCCTCCACAGGCCAGCTGACGTTTCTTGCACAAGGCTTGAATAGAAGGGATTATCCTCCATTTAGCTATAGGCTTTATGCTCCCTTTACGTTGGACTTGGTGCCTGTATAACAGATCTTAGCTAGGCTTCATTTAGATAGTCTACTGTCTTTTAAGATGAGATGTTAATATAATTCAGAATATAACCAAAGATCACCTAACAGCAACTAGTTATTAATAGTGACCTCCTTTCTTGGATCAAATGATGTTACCGACAGCATCAGTCCAAGTTGTGTATGTAGGGGGATGTATGAACTAACACACCTGGGCTAGTTCACTGGTGAAATTCCTTGCATGTAGAAAGGAAGAGTGCAGATTTGGAACCTAGGCTTCCTGGATTTTAACAACATTTTCCGTGACAGTATAGTATCTAATTTTGGTTGGGGACTGATAGGAGCTCAACATACAGCAAGCATACTTTCCTTTTTAACTTTACAATATAATACTTGGCACTGAAGTATAGTATTCTAATTAAATGATTCTAAGTGTGAAGATAATTCCATAGATTATTGTACTGTCTTTGTTACAATAACGATTGGCCTCTGACCGGTCCTTTCAGATTTAAGTATCAGTGCATTACGAGATTATCATTACTTGGAAGGTTAAATCATTTCAATTTTTAACGAATATGGTACATCCATTATCTAGACATAAGTTAAATAACAGATGCTGCTACTAATTTGGGCTAATCTGGATGCTTTTGTAATAGTTGATTTCTTTACCAAACATAAAAGATGTAATAAACTACAATGTACTTTAAACAATTTTGGCAAGGAAAGAGCTGGAAGACCACCTTCTCATAGACGTGCTAGCTGTAGAAAAGAACCTTTGACTGAAAAATCATTGAAGTCAGTAGGTAGAATAAGAAGTGAAAAGCTCCCAGAACTATCTGAGAAACTACAGGAACTAATCAATGAAATTAACTGGGCTGAAGTTTCAAATGCAAGTATTTGAATAGAAGATAATATAACATTTCCTTAGGTTAGAGATGAAAACTATTTGGAATTTGAAGCTCAAGGAAGAGAAAAAAATACTTTGAATGAGCTCAAAATGTCACTGGATGAATAATCATAGGAAAAAAGATGACAAGAAACTGATAAACAAATAAACTACATCCTGAAGGCTAGAAATGCCCAAAATGAACTACTGGACCTGGAAAAGGAAATAAAAAAAGACCCCCAACCCAGGAAGTTTCTGAATTTTGACACATAAACAAAGCAGAGTAACTAGTTATGGCTTGCCAGCTGCTGCATTTCATTATATCCATGGTTTTTGGCCCTCTTCTGTTAAAAGATAAATTACTCAAAGAACCTTACATATACCACAGTGTAAATGTGAGTTACCATGGAGCATCTGACAGGGAATAACTTGCTCTTTTGCAGCAAATTGCTTATCTGTTCAACCCCTATTCATATTCACCTCTACAGCCATTTAAAACAAGGTGAACAAGGAAAGAAATGACACTATTATATAAGAAAGATGAACTCAAGGTTAGAGGTAATCTAGGATATAGCTCTAATGCTAAATAAACATATATCCACTTTAAAAAAATAAGCATGATGTTAATGACATAGTGATATTGACAATAGTAGAGCTTTGCAGTAATGCAATAAGGATTTTCAGTTTCAAAACCTACTGAAGCAAGACTTAAGCATAAGTAAAAAGCAATAGCTCAGCATAAATGAGAAAATCAGGGATCTTAACTGCTACAAGCTAAGACTTGTAGTGTATCAAGGCTTGTAGTGTATACAGGCTTCACCTGTACCAGGCTGCAAGAACAAACATACAAATCATAACATTCTTTGGGTTATTTGCTGGCACTGGGAATACGAACTACAAATAGACAGCAGTGAACAGAATGATCATATATGGTCAATATGACATGTTCTTCTAATTACTGACATAGCATGATACATTTCAATGAATGAAATAACAAATTGGAACAGGTAGTGGGACCATATAATCAAACATTTAGGAGCAACTTGAGGAACGCTGCTACTACTAATGTACCTGAAGAAGTGATCAGAGGAAGCCTGGACATACTATCTGATCACAGAAAGGGTAATAATGCCCAATGGCTCAAAGCAATACAGGTGTGAAAAGGCATGTAACAGCTATGAAAGACCACCAGAAAAAAAAAAAAAAAAAAAAAGCGCGATGTTTTCTAATTACCTCAGGAAGGTAAATAGTAGGGAAGGAAGATCGGTGAAAAACCAACCAAGCAGAACCTCCCAGTATTGGTAAAATGTTGTGAAAGGGTGGTATAGACTTGTAGGAAACATCTCTAGTTTTCTTCCCTTCCTGCCCCTTCCTTCCTTCCTTCCCCTTCTGTTAAAACCTGCTTATCTATGTATCAGCCAAGGAAGACAACTCTTTAATAATCTTCATGTAAGACAGTAGTTGTGAATAGCTTCAGGATGTACATTAGAAAGCTTCCAAACATCAGAGACGTTTTTGAACAGTCTCCAAGAAGAAAAGATGGTGACAAGAAGATATAGTTGTTGTGAAATGCAACTTGATATTCTTCTGAATAATAAACAGTGGCAGAAAACAAGATACAATTATCTTGGTTTGTCTTAATTTTTTTTTTTGCTATAGTTATTCTGGAAGTATTAGTCTAGTTGCCTACCAATAAACATATGAAGTACCACCCTTCCCTAAGCCCTCCAAAGGCCATTAGAGAATGGCTTTATGGAATTTTTTAAAAACATTTCCACTATTAGATGTTACAGTTTATTCAAACAGAATCTATTTGTTGTGAGGAGATAAACAGGGATAGGAAATCACTGTTAGGCTTTGGCAACTATATTGCTAAAAAAAGCAAAATTTAAAATTTTATGTGATAAACAACTGGACAGAACGTAACCAATGTTCTCTCAAAAATTTAATATCAATCTGAAGGAAGATGATTTTCTTCAAAATAAAACGTGACATAATTTTACAGCATGTAAGTTTAAAAGAAACTTATCTTCAACTGCCGCATTAATAAATCCATATGAATATAAATAATCTGATTTAATCACATTTGTCATTTCCAGTTACAGTTTAGCAATTACAAGCAAAAACAAGTTACTATGCTAAAGTGATTTTTTGTCCTGGTCTAAATGTTGAGCCAACTTGTCCTCTTCTCTTCTTGGGATTCTGAAAATTATCATACCTGGAAACAGAAAAAGATATTAGCAAATTCTTATGAAATGCCTTTGTTTGCATATGCCTCTTCAAATGCATGTTAACGTAACACAAAACTACAGATGTTTAAGTATGTTTTTACAGAAATGAAGAGTGCATGTCTGCTGAGACCTGGGGACCTGGAGGAATTTTCATCCACAAACCTAACTCAGAGAGCTCTTTGCTCTGCTTCCCTTTTTTTAAAATTTTTGGGGGGCAGCGGGGAAAAGGTGGGACAAGGAACAGAAATGAACAGGGTGGTATGGACTCCTGGGAAGCATCTCTCATTCTCCTCCTTTCCTGTCCCTTCCTTCTCTCTTTCCCCTGCTGTAAGACCTGCTTATCTATGTATCAGCTGAGGAAGACAACTCCTTAACAACCTTCATGTCAGAAGAACCCCCTGACGAGATCACAGAACATCCTCATGCCAGTTTCCAGCTTTTTCACTCCAGTCATCTCCCAAGTCTAAGGAAACACATTCTGCTTTTCAGTATGTTTACAATTCTGCAGATTATTGCCATTTCCCAAACATGGCAGCTACAAAGACCACTACAGAGAGTCAAACCCCAGCAATTTGAAAATATGAGGGGCTGCTACTCAGAGGGAGCAGGAAGGACCTAGCTCTAAGTCTTAAAGAATCGGTGCCTCTTTGTACTGGTATAGCTTTTAACATAATACAAGGGTTTTCTGGTCTGTGATTAGAATTTCTAGGTCTTACTTTAATAAAAACAACAAAAGACAATGCACTGTAAAAAAATTTTCCCTTTCCCAGTATGTAATTTAATATTTTTGAAAAACATTGCTGTCAGAAGCTATTCAACTCCGCTGCCATTCCCCACATTAAATAACTATTGTGTTTTGGATGAATAAGGAATGTGAAAAGACCAAATCTTCACTGGATTCACAATTACTAAAAAATTTAATACTTACAGTTCAGTAAAATTCTTCCAGTCATCTTGGCTAATGGATGGTCTTATACCCTCAAGTGCAGTCATCAGATTGGACTGGGTAATAATTAAAGTGTTCTTGGCAAGCACCGACTGATTAAGGGTGCTGTCCTCCTTGAAAACAGAACCATAAACAGACAACAAAAAATTACCACAGAAACATAGTTCCATGAATATCAGTAACTCTGGAACCTCCTCATTATATGTACAGACAAATATATTATAAATACAGTCACAACTTCCCCCCCTGCCTCCATATTAATAACACAGAACTAACTATTTATTTATATGAATGTTAACATCTGGCTTATTTTCCTCAAACTAGGTATTGTTTATCTTTGCTATTTTTGTTACATTATATTTAATATTATTGCAGAAATTATATATCCAAATACCCAGAAGTGTAGGAAACAACAGAAAAGTGTTAAGACTAAATAATCAAAAAACCTGCCATACTCCATTCTTGCTTCTGTAATTAGCTTTAATAGCATTGATTTCTGTCCTCAGGTGCTCTATTTGCTGCTCCTGGTTATTTTCCAGGGAGTCTTCTTGAGAAGCTGTTCTAAGCATTGAAGGTTGTGATGATGCTGTGTCTCTCTGAGTCACGCTGGTAAAATCGTGAGTTACGGAGTTTGGTCCAGACAAACACAAAGAGCTCTAAATTGACCACAAGGAGAAATACATTAACTCATTATGGATCCAAAAGAGCAACTCCACCATTAAGATTTAGCCTACAATTCAGTACAAACTTGCCCCTGCTGGCAAAAAAGAGTACTTTCTCTTAAAAATATATCACATACATAACTTTTTGAACGAAAGATTTAGGTTAATTTGCCAAGGTGTTTGGGGAAAAGTACAGATTTGAAAATTAAGCGGTTTATGTTTGGAAAAAATCTAAATATTTTTGCAATGGCCTATCTCAAAAAGAATAAAGGTCTACTAAGTCCACTGTTTTATTTACATATGAAAATCAGTGGTTTGGAAATCTGGGCAAGTTTATGTAGTTAGCTTTGGAATGACTCATCATTTAAATATTCATCACCTTCAAATTCTCTGTGCACTTGATAACATACGCAACTTGCAAGTTCAACAACTTTAAGATATCAAAGTCCTCATAGCCTTGCTGAAGAACTTTCAGTCAGAGGAAAACCAAAGTCCCTAAAGATACATTACTTGAACACTATCATCCATAATGCCAGATGAAACATACAAAAGCACCTTAGCAGTCAGTAATTAGTTCTCCAATGTCAAAATAAGTTGGTTTTGGTTTTAAGAATCAATGCAAGACAGTTTTGAAAACAAGAGTCTAACAACTTTGATAACTACTTTGATAACAGTTCTACAACAGATCTTGAAAATGAATGTCCCATGGATCACACGCAAACTCTGAAGTCATCTGTTCACCATAAGGAGCTCGGAGGCAGCATATTCTGTTTTGCTTACCTGTCAGCCAAGGGAGAGGATCTGGCCAGCTGATCACTATGCAGGTGCTGGGTAGCTAACCAGCCCATCCCTATCTGCAAGCTAGCCAGAGAACGTGCTGCTTTCTGTGCAATGTGATACCACCACAACAGGAATTCTGCTTACTAAGAGCAACAATGGAAGCTAAGGTTTACTTCGGTTATTTACACAATTCCTTGGTCAGATTATTCCATTAATGCACACTCTACTGGCAACTGAAAAATGTTTCTTGATTCTTAAGATTATGACTTAATTCTTGAAAGCTGGATGGTCATTGTTTAGTAATAAAACTAAGTTAAATAAAAAAAAAAAACTACCAAAAAGTTGAAAACTGTTTTAGTAATAAACTTTGGAAGGCAACAAGCCTAGAGCAGACAGTAAGATCTAGTATGAATGCAGTTTGCCTGACTGTAAAGTATTAAGCAGTATTTTGGGATTTTGATTTTAAAGTCCTGCAAAGTTGCAGAGAACTCCATATTGTATTTTGTCAGATAACATCCCTCCATCTTCTTCGCTACTGTGGACCACAAGGTACAGGATGAAGACAGTTTGAAGGACAAAGCAGACATAAGTGTATTTATAAAACCATACCATTTGCCTAGTTCAGTTTTTCTGCTTCACAACTGAAAATTCAAAATATTGAGTAATTTACCAGTTCTGAAGGAGTTCCATTTCCCAGCTCTGATTCATAAGAGCTTCCAAAATAAAGACGATACATGTTGGATCTTGGATCTTCAGGAAGCAAGTCAGACATGTCTAAAGAAATAAGAGATTGCTCTAGCCCTGCTTCTCCATCTGTTGCTGAATCATCTGAGCCACTGCTGTGGTTTAGAAAAACCATGGAAGAGAGACTGAAGTCACTATCAGAACTAGAACCAAAATCCTGTGACAAAGAACAGAACATTAGCAGTGTTACCTCATAACTAATTGCGATCTGAAATACATTTAAAAATTTCATGTGCAGTGTAAATGAAAGTATCAATTTACATTTGATTTTAGTAATCTGTCTTTCTCTGGGAGTATATTTCCAAATATTTTGCTAAGAAAAATCCAATGCCTTTAAGCAGAACCTCTGTCTTCATGCTAGAAAAATAATTTGAGGAGATAATCTTAAGGTTTTATTTGTTTGGTTTGAACTGTCTCACTCACTCACTAACAGCAAGTGTTGGGAAATGTCACGTACATTTTCTGTTGTAGCACTGTATCACTTCTGTCTCAACCATTCCCTCCAAGCAATTTAGTATCCTGTGTAAAGTGCTCTAGGAGATTGTGGTGAGTCTACTTTTACAGCGCCTGATTGCTGTACTCATCTTTAGTCACAGTCAACACATTTTCAGTGCTGATGTGGAAATCACAGTTGTTGCTTTAGACTGGTGTCTGCAAACCTTTTTTGGTTGTACACCCCTATCAGTAAAAAATTTCTGAGCACACTCCACCAAATATATGCATATTTACTTATTTGTAGTTTATATACATGTACTATTTGAGTTCTAATCTTTTCTTCCTGTACCTCAATGGATTGTCTTGTGTAACCATGTGGGGTGGGTGCACACCACTCTGGAGACCACTACCTTAGACAATGGCCTCCTCTAATGACAGATAACCATCAGGTATCCTTACAACTACTTACTTACTGATGCTACAAGTGAAGGGATTATTAAGGAAGATATGCTGGAGATCCCTCCCAATACTGAGTTGCATCCCTTGGTAACAACTGGGGCAAAAAGAACCCAAGAGGTCTCCTTGCTTTTGCACCCCTGACCCAACTCTTCCCTTTGACCTCTGAGTGGTGGAAGCCATGCCCACCCCTTTCCAGCTAGCACCAGAAGACAGGCATGAAAAATGTGAGGAGAGGTGGCTGAAAAGAGGCTAAAAGCGGAAAGGACCTGTCAGTCACATGGGTATAAACCAAGGGTGGGATCCTGTACCTTGGAAGTGCAAGTATTAGCTGGTGCCTGGAAGATGAGCCAGACCAGGCCACTTCAGATATCAGCATTCTCTTTCCACTTCTCTCCTGACCTCAGATCACACTGAATCTGTTGGAACAACTCCACAAACCCCACCAATTCCTTGCTTCCTCCATCATCCAAAATGTGCCACCTCAAAATTGAATTTGCTAGCTGCTCCTAAGAAACTCTGAGTGGGATCCCCCTATTGATCTGTCAGTCATTCCTCATAACAATGATAAACAGATTTGGCTTACATAAATCTATTTAACATTAAACACCTATCATAAAATGAAAAAAACTTGTATTTAAGAAGTATTTAAACTATTTGTTACATTATTCTTGCAGTTTTCTGCAAACATATTAAGATTTTAATCCTCTGTATATAAATATAGGAAAACTAAATCTTATTAAACATAATTTTGCTAAAAAAACCCCATGGATAAAATTAGTACTTTCAAACATATCAAGGTCAAAATAAAAAAAGGAGAGGCTTCTTTTCTATCAGTTTTATTTACCTGTGTTAAACCTGAACCTAAATTAGTATGGATTGCCTCTAACTGGGCATTGTACAATAAAGCTTTTAGGTCAGCCCCTGTGAACCATTCTGTTTTTGCTGCCAAATCCTGGAAGTCCACATCGTCTGCCAAGGACAGGGAATGACTGAGAGCATTTAAGATTTCATAGCGTGAATTCTGTAAAAAGGGAGAGAAAAAAAAAAAAGTCAGTAAAGCAACTTGTTATTTTCCTTGTCCTGATTGCTAGATAGTGCTTTGGCCCTGTCACAAGCAACTTCCTATCTGAGGGAGGAAGAATCTTTTTTAAAGAAGTTACTATCCTAGTAACATATAGGACATACTGTACAGTAAGCAATCTTTAAAATATAGGCATACATTTTGTTACACTTTCTTGAAGAGCCTAAAAGAAACTGCACCAAATGCAGTATACAGAGAAATATATTTCTCTAAATATCCAGTTAATATCTGGGATATTTATATAGGAAATATATAAAAATATGAAGGTGAACTCTGCTACTCATATGTCCTTTTGCAAAGAAAAGTGTAACAAAAGTGAAAAACTTCTGTTTACCTGAACGATCATCTTCTAAACAAGAAATTAAAAAAACAAAAGAAAAGGGGGGGACGACAGGGAAAAGAAGTATATCTGTGTTCTTAAGGCACAGGACCATCTTCTTCACGTGTGTTTCAGAATTAAATGATGTGGTATTTGTTGTATGCGCCAACTAATCTGAAAGTAAACAGCACTAATTTTTTCTCATAAAATAGGGAATCAGAGACACACATTGTACAGCCTCAAAGGCCTGATCCAAAACCCACTAAAATCAATGGGAAGCATCCCTTTCCTAACCAGTGACACATCTGACTTAAAAAGAGCCTGAATATTCCAAATTAAATGTGGGTAAAGAAGAGTGGGATCAACTGAATTCAGAATAAAACTGCTCTGAAAACTTCAGATATTCAAGAGTTGGGTTGGGAATGGCTATGGTTCATCACTTCAAGCAAACAGCAGATCCACTGGACTCATAATTCAGAGAAAGATGCAGAACATGATAAACACTACCCCTGCATCCAATTTCTTTCTGCAGACTAATTTCCTTTTTTAATTTTTCTTTTTTTAAATCAGCTATATCCACAGGAATTTTCATCCTGAAGACTGTGGTAAACAGCCTTCTCTTTCCCCAGTTTTATGCAAACACATTGACACTAAAATCAGTGAATTTATACTGTTGTATAACTGGAGCTGGGCAATCAAGTCCACTTTGTCCAGGTTTGAAATGCCACTGAATATAAAGAAAATGAGAATAAAGCCCGTTAGTTTTTTTTTACCCTTGCCTCTCATGTAAGATGTTTTGTTTCCTCACCTGATCAGGAGGTGGACAGTACAGGCACTTATCCAGTCGACCTGGCCTTAACAAAGCAGGATCAATCAAATCTGGGCGACTAGTAGCAGCCAGCACATAAACCCCTTAGGAAAATGCAGAAAAATATCATTAACATCTGCTAAACTTTTGCATAAAAAGAAGCACACAGATGAATTACTACCTTGTAAGCCTTCCACACCATCTAACTGAGTCAACAGTTGGTTAACCACTCGGTCGGTAACTCCTGTGTTGTCATGACCTCGGCGAGGAGCAATAGAATCAAACTCATCAAAGAAAACGATACAAGGCTTAGCTGCCTGAGCTCTAAAAGGAAAAAAAAGAGGCAATATTTAAATTCTGTTTAAGTTTGGGTCACAGGTAAAACTGCTTAGAAATATTAAAGGTAACTGCTTTTTGCTTCAGAGAACAGTTATCTTTAATGAGAGAACAGAAAATCCGTTTTCTGTAGAAATGAAGAGGTTCTGAAGAATTGGATTACAATGGAATCACTGCTCATTTTTATGACATACCTTGCACTCACTTTATAATTTCTGAAGTACTCAACTGTGTTAATATACATGAAAACTCTAAAATCCAGTCACAGCAGATGAGGTCTTGGCTTATGTACGTCTAACACAAAAACTGCCTATGCTGTAAACTACACGAGAAGCAAAGGCTATGTAGGATATGTTTATATTAGTTAGCATTGAGGATCAGTAAGGGTAGATTTGTAAAAACAAAACAACTGGCACCAAGGACCTCAATACCAAGTCTAGTATGATCCTCTGTACTGAGCATTCATTACTAGCTGGAGCACACTCGACTGTCTCCTGGAATCATCTGAAAGGAATTCAGCATGTGTTTTCCAAGACAGTTCTGTGATGTGAACCAATGCACTGTAAATGGAGAGAACTGGGAGTTCAGCTTCAAAAGCGCTCTCCTAATCCGAGCCAAAATGCTCATTTTTTAAAGAACGACAGTCAAGTTGAACTTGCCAAGATCTGAACATCTGGTTCGGCACATCTAATCATTTTGGATGCTTTTGTGATCTGATGCCATGTCTCTCCTAGGACAACAAAATTATTTCTTGGAGCTTCAACCAAAAAAATTCATCGATAACATCACAAATCTTTACAAAGCCAACCTGTTAAAGATATCTCGAACTGCTTGCTCACTTGCTCCAATGTATTTGCTGAGCAGCTCTGGTCCCTTAAAAAAAAAAATCAGAAAAGAACATTCATGATATATTTCTTAGTTTTAATGTGTAATTCAACATCAGCATAGATTTTATATACTAGAGCATTTTCTTGTAACCAAGAGAGTGGCATTTCTGAACAGAAGAGCCGAGGGGTCTAGATAAGCCAAAAGAAGCTTTTAAGCATTCCAACTTACTTTAAAGTAATAATTTCCATTTTACTACAACAGAACATGTGTTACAGTATCACAAGGCAATGGCTTACACTGTGTTTTGAAAATATGTCTAAAATGCATTGCTCAACTTCATTGTCCAGTGGAATGAAAATTCAGGATCTTTTTATAAAAAATGGAAAACTAAGAACATCTAATTAAATTTTATAATTCTGCCTAATGAATAATTATACAAAAAAATCCCCCTCAGTAATAAAACTGTGAAGTTTCAGAAGTCAGATGGTGGGATATCCAGAGACATACCAAATTTTAAATACGAGTTTCTTTCTGTGGTATTTTGCTCTCACAAGCACATACTCACAGGTATTATGTTAAGCTATTTCATTCAGTTAATAAAATGAATCAATGAATCTTCAAAATCTTGCTACCTTGATGCTAATGAAATTCATTCCACTCTCTCGAGCAACTACTCCTGCTAACAGTGTTTTTCCTGTTCCAGGTGCTCCATACAGCAAGACTCCTGATCTCTGTCGTACGGGCAGGTTTGCAAATAATTCTGGATACTGGAAAAGAATTTCAACAAGACATATTCTAAAATACATAATTATTCTGCAGTTACTGTAATATCACTGACTAATGTTGATTTTTGCCTAAACAGAATGAGTCTAATTTCTTTTATCCACATTATTATCACAAGAGCTTATCTGGATTGTTGTTAGTTTACTTGAGGCTGAAGTGGTTTCCTAGGCTTCATAGGTACTTAAAATACAAACAAGTGGTATCTTCTGCCAAGAGGGAACAGGACAGAATAGGGATGCACTAGAGCTTTATAATGTCCATAATGGTACTTCTAAATTCCTATTTTAATCACCGATTGATAAGATCAAATTACATAAGTATACCATAAAAGATTCTTTCCCATTATATAGAAAACTGTTCAGTCATTCTCTTAAGACTGAAATAGATGGCTCATCTCAATGCTGGAAGTTTTAAGCAAGGCAGAAAGGCCAAAGTAAAATAAAGAGGAATTGATGGACTGGCATTTATCCAAAAGAGAATACTCTTGTAGCAGAAGCACTGCAGAAAACAGCTGGAAATGTTATTTTTACAGAGCCTAATCACAAACCCTGCAACAGAGACTGTAGCAAAGATGATATTAGCAATACTGCGATATTCGAGAGCAACACTTGATCTGTACAAAAGCACAAGCTATTGCCTTTTGTATTTGGAAGAGAGAAGAAGGAGAGAGTTTTCCAGTAGCTGAAGACAGCTGAAGACTGGGAAGCTACAAAAGTAGCTTAAAACCATACCTGTCACCTTTCTGTTAAATACCGTGTCACACCTTAAAAATAATTTTTCCCCTACTAACATTATGTACAAAATTCAAGTAACTCATTTAAAAGAACTGGGTACCTTTGCAGGTAACATGATGGTATCCATGAGTATTTGCTTCACATCTTTTAAGCCACCAATCCTGTCCCAGCCAATGTCTTTAGGTTTATGAAGGTTGACATTTCTCAGAGCTAATGGAGTAAAATCTTTTAGAGCTTTCTGAAAATCCATAGTTGACAGATTCAATTCTGCTTAAAAAAAAAAAGAATAAAAAACCCTGAAAAAAAAAAAAGAACACACAGCCTACCAGTAACAGATTCCTCACAATATATAGCAATTAAATACATTTTAAACATAAAACATAAAAACTGGCTTTTTAGTACTGTATTACTCCACAGGTTCTGGATAACAGAAGTAAGAATATGAAATAAGAGATTTTGTTGTCAACATACCACCATTTGGAAATGCATTCTGGTTGGAAACACAAGCATGAATGGCACGATCAACCAGCATAGTAAAATCTCTAGCAACAAAACCTTCTGTTTCCTTTGCAATACATTGGAGGTCAAGATCAGAGAACTTCCTTATATCAGAATTCATTTTCTTTTTTATTATGGAATACAGCATTTCACACCTTTGCTTCTGAAAAATAGAATTGTGCAGCAAGTGTATACTGAGTTTACTATTTATATGGATTTTAGAAATTCAGAAAGTAAATACATGAGAGTTACTAAAATTTCCTTAAATATTTACATGTTACCAAACCTTCAAATAACAAAATCTGAGAAGGCATGAACATAAACAAAAGTTAGTTCTTTGGTGAATTTCAATAAATTCACCAGTTTTGTAACTTTAAATGTTTACCTCGCCACAGCTATCTTAAATCCAACAGTAATAATGAAACAATCCTCCACCCCCCGATTCTACTGTTATACACCCATTTTTTCTGTTTCACAGGAAAAGGAACATCTTTCATTTTGCTGATATGAGTAGAATATATTTGAGATGAAATATATTGCATTAGATAAAAATACATCACATAATTTAGTATCTTTTGAGATTCTGACTTTTCCAGTGATGTCTCATCCTTATTCATGTTATTAGTATTAAAAATGATAAAAGCAGACTTGCAGGAAGTGGGAGAAAGCTACACTCTATCTAATGCAGAATCTCCGCCTCAGTGGCCTTCAATTGCTAGCCTGTGACAGAAGACAAGCAGACAGGAACAACTCGTGTTAAATACAAATGAGTTGCCAAGTGTGTCATGTCATTAATGCATGCACAGGTACAAAGTGTCTGCTTTCTCCTGCAATGAAGTTATACTGTTTATTCTTCCCTCTATCCTTCTTACTTTTCAAAATGGACTATATTCAAAAGTAGAGGGATATAATTAGTATAGAAAACCAGCTCAAAACCTTCCCATAGAATTAACATTCAGTTTTAATAACATTTTTAAAATACATGTTCTAGGGACATACTTATTCCTCTGAGCAGTGAAAAAACACACTTAGGTTTAATCTCATTTATCTAACTGTAGTGACTTACATATTTTTCAAAGCTGCTCCTCTAGAATCCCCTTACAGGTAACAAGGAGACATGCATATCTCACCCATGTTAGACAACCTGACTTGTTTTACGTTGAACTGAAATGTCCTCTGAATACACCCTTCTCTTGCCACTGAAGATGAGAGTGGGGCCAACTGGGAGTTTTCACTGGATTACTTATATCTGTCATTATAAAATTTTAAAAGAATAAAAGTTCTGAGGTATTTAAGTATCATGAAAGAACTTCTAAGATTTCTAGATTTTTTCTCATCTTTGGGTGTAACCCAATATTTTTGCAGCTGTTCCAGTACTGTATTTGAGGCTGCAGGGAAGGCAAACAACATTTTCACCATTTTACCTGAATTTACCTGATCTGGAGATCGGATACATTTGAAGCACTGAAATATGTGAGTTCCTTGAGCTGAAACCAGGGAAGGATGTAGGGAATGTTCAGACTGACTTGTGGCAATTAATGCAATCAAACTCCCCATGGAAATAATTTCTTTTATGAGATCTTTCAAAACTAAACACAGAAGACATTGCTCCATGAATTGTAAAATAACAAAAGATTCTGCATTTCATAATAAACATTTCTACTGTACTGGAGAGCAGCAATAGGGCACACAAAATTTAACATCTTAATATATACTTGGTTTATTCCCATGTTTACAGGCTTTTTCTTAAATTAAAAAATATGTATAATTATTTTTTCTAGGACAGTACATTCCATTAATAAAATGCCATCAGAAGTGCTCTTTAAAAGCTAAATTTGTAACATCACTGATGATATCTACCACAGGATAGTAAATGTGGATTTTTTTTGTCCACTATGATCACTGTTCTAGAAATATAATTTCCTCCATGCAAACAAAAAAGGGAAAGCTATAAGAATTAAAATAGATGCTAAGCCTAGACAATAAGCGATCTAGGAAAAAATAATATATGAAAGTCAAAGAAATTATGGATACAAGGTAGATCTTCAAGGAATAATCTTTAAAACTCTAAACCTCTGTTGTATGCATTATACCTGTAAATAAAGTAATAAAAACCACAAACAATTCTACAAGTAACGTAAGTGCATATTTTTAAAAAAGTAATGATAGTAAGATTTTCTGAACTTCAAAAGTAATTTAATAAAAAATTATGCTAATGCCCTCAAACTCAGCTAAGAAATGGAAGATTTTTTTTTGCTCTGGCTTTAATTTTACATGAACAGAGTTGAATACACCTAAAAAAAATAAAGATATTAATCTTGATCATTTAAATTTAATTTTCTTTTGCAACTTATCACTGTCTAGATTCTAGGGAATAAAAAGGAACCATATATAGGATATCAAACTACAATTGATAATCTTATTTTTAAAATCTGTGGATTATTACATTGTAAAATAAAACAGAAGTTCTACAAAGCATACCAAGTAGGGTGATAAAGAAGTTAGTACTCAGCTAAAAGAAGCTGGTTCTAAACATCAGTAAGTATCAAATTTAAATATCTCTGTAATTATAAATAATAATTATGGAAAACAGGATCAATTTTAATTGTATATCAATTATAATACTGATCTTATAAATAATTATCAGTTAGAGATTCATCTGTAATTTCTAAGCAATTGCAACATATTTGAGTGCATGAACAATATGAAAGGGAACTGAGAAGCCTCTACCACTGGCAGTGATACTGACAACAGGCACTACCAGCAGCAGCAGTGGTGTACGTCATTGGCAATGACTATGCCAAGCTCCAGAGTGGATGATTTTGATTCAGCTGGTGGTCTACAAATGGTCTACATACCATATTTTGTGATTCCCTGCCATGCAATACCACATGGTCCAGAGGCAATAATGATACAGACAGAATTGTCCAGGTAGGACAGTACAATTCAGGTGCAAGAAATTCTAAGTTGCATTGTATTTTTATCCAGACACAGGTAGCACAGCATTACCATAAGCAAGTCTATTGCTTTGAATGGTTTCAGGACTGTTCTCATGTTCTGGTGTAGAAGGGACTCCAACAATGTGATCAAGATCATCCATCAAAAGAATGGATGGTTGTCTCCATGCTGCCTCTAGAAAAGCTTCTTCCACAATTTTCCTTATGTTTACTAATCTTTTTCCTAAAACAGAAATACAATTTTAATGACAAAACATATAAGGAAAAAAATCATCAGACTGACTACATCTTGCTCATGTAATATAACAATGTTTTGATTCGTGTAGCTTAATTTTACTCCCATAAATCCAGGTACCAAGATCAAACCAGAGTCAACAGTCAGTAAGAAAAGAGTCCACATCTTCCATCAAAAAAGTACTAGAAGGATCCACCCATCCTAAAATGAGATTAATCATCTTTCACTAACTACTATAGAAGCCTACAGGTCTAGTTTCTGGACAGTTAAAGACAGAGCAGTATCAGCAACATTCTAAATTAGCTACTAAAGAGTCCTGCAGTTGGTAGAATTTCTGAAAGTGAAGGACCTAGCTCTTTATCAATCTTTCCCTTTTTCTCTGGAGTAAGGAGCTTTGTAGGGACTTAAGCCAAAAGAGTATAGCCATGCAATATATGGGCTCTGTAACAAAACAGCTGAGTATTCTATGCCCCTGTAACAACAAGACTATTTAGGAAAGCCAGTAAATGAAAGAGTAAAAAAAAACCTTTTTTGTCCACTTCCACTTTTGGTGCAAAATACTTATTTCAAACTCACAAAACCTAAGGATTCATCTCATCATCATCTATAATCACGAGTGTTAGATGACTATTGCCAACATACACTAGGTTAGTAAATATGCCATCATAAATCAGGTTTCAGCTGGTTGTTCGATCCTTCTTTGGTGCCTGCGTGATCCTTTCACTCAGTAACACAGGTATCCTTTAACACTTATGATTTGTTAATATAACATTTGTTCCAGCTAGCACAGCTGAAAAAACACACAGTTCAACTTGCAACTTCTTCCTGTTTTGTAACAATTAGAAATAAGCATGACAAGCATGGTTTGAATTTGGTGGTGGTAAGTGGGACAGAAACTGACAAAAGTGTGAAATAAGCTTACAGCAGACGTATTTTCATCAGACTGTTAAAGATGCTCATTGCGGGGCATCAAATATCCTTGCAAAAGCAGTAATAATACTAGAAAAATTATTCAGACTAAATATAAGAACTTCATAATTGTGCTGCTTCATCATACAGCAAACATTTGAGATTAGAAAAAAAATTATCATACCTCTTAACGCTTTACAATCAATTACTTCTACATGAGCATCCAGTCTATCGAATGCTTCTCTGCAGATGGCCTTTGCTAATGTTGACTTTCCACTTCCCTACAAAAATAAATGTGAACCAATGTAAATTGACAGAACTAGTTCCTTCTGTTTCTGTGGAGTTTTTGTCACAGTATACACCAGTTAACAAGCTGGGAAAGCTGTATGCACACTAGTTTTATTCCTCACCAAAAGTATATGTGTATTCTGTTTTTATATAATTTGGTAGAGACCAAAGCCCTAGAGTGAAACAAGTAGAAACAAATTCAGAGTGGATACATCCACTACAGATAGTGTTCTGATTCCACTGAGTTCAGTGTTAAGACATCTGTTAGTTTTAGTGGAATATGGTACTAAATGGATCACTGTAAGAGGCAACAGGAAAATAAGAGTATCAACTTCACTCTCACTTCATGTTAGAACACAGGAGAAAATAACTATATTCTTATCTTCATTCAAATATTTCAGAGACAAGAAGGATTTATTATACTATAAACACAAAGTAGATTAATTCCCCAAGGCAATGAATTGAAATTGCATTGGTAACAATCTTTAACACTTAAATTATATGTGTATTATTTATATATACATACATGAAATATGAATATATAATGCCTACACATATATATAATATAATGTTTTACTGAATTAACTCTAATCAGTTAACTGCTCTTTTTTCAGCTTGTTCTTTAATTCTTTGGAATTCACATGGTATCAAAGAAAATTAAGGAAAACAGCTTTGTAACTATAGAAAACAATCTGGGAGGGTTTGCAAGTAGAGAGTAGTGAAGTGTGTACCTTTCCTCCTGTGAGAAGCACCCCTCCACTTCGCAGTCCCACAGAAATAGCAGCAAGCTTTTGAGATAAAGGACGCCCCAGAAGACTGTGGCTTATATGTTCAAAGGAAGATGTTCCTACTTTGTCCACTCCTCTGCAGAGCAAATAAAACATTAAATGGCCTAGGGTAGCATCAGGACACACAACAAGTAATAGCTTGCAGTATAGTGAAGTTTCAGTGCTGACACATTGTGACATACTTCACATTTTCAAGAAAAAGCTAAAGACAATTCAGTCTGAAGAGACAGCACCTTTATTCTGCAGTGGTGACACAGAGGATGCAGACAGACATTGCAGAACACCCCCACAATGTAAGGGTTATCTAGTCATTGTACACCATCCTAGCATGAGGTAGCTTTCAGAAGATACGAGCTAACCATCTTTTGGGGCTTCATCTATTTGAGTGTCTGAGTAACAACCTACTAAGGAAGGTAACAAATTGGTAAAACATGGCAGTATGCCTGGGTCAGAAAACTTCTCAGCCTTTTCAGAAATAAAGCAACATATAGTTCCTTTAAAGACATCCTTATCCTTCATCGGTCCTAAATCTTTGTGACTTTCGACACAATAGTGCTCCTTTCAGGTCCACAAACAGCAAGGCTATCAGTTTTGTATTTCAACTTTAAACAAAAATGTTGCTCCATGAGAAACAGAATAAAGAAACAAATCCTGGTTTCTAACATCCCTACCACACTACCTCCATATCAGTTCCCATTCCCTCTTCAATCATAATACCCTCAGTTGCCTTTCACAATGCTGATAGCATATTATCACAATGCTCCAAGTCTCTCATGTCCCCTCCTCCCCATCCCTACTTCAAGTTTGCTACACAACACCACTGTCTTACCTTCTACTAACGACCACAGCTTTACATATTACTAATTTATTTGCTGGGAAAGAACCAGCATGTCCTATGGCTAGTTCCAGACTACACTTCTGCCAGTGGCAGAGTAGCCAGAATAACCCAGCAGGTTAACCAAGTAGCTGTTGGGCTTACATTGCATATTTTACCAGTGGACACACCACTCTGCATTTCTCTCCTCAGCTGACAATTCTGATAAAACTTGTAGGAACTAAGTTTCTTTGAGACCCACACTATTAAATGTAGTTAAACAAGTAAATAGGTTTAAGTTACTGTGAGGACTGACGGAGAGACTGCAACATATCATAAGTTTTGCTTCATTTGGAAACCCCAGCTAAAACAACCCCAGTGTCCCTTATTGCTACACACAGGTCTGTTTCATATTATTTAGAAGCACACCAGGAGCCACTGAACTATCAGTACTTCTTCTGAAACTTACACAGTTCTGAGACCTCCCATCCTACAGTCAGACATGGTGAACTTTTCAGTATATGAGTATCTTCAGTCACATGAAGTTTTCTATTCACTGCAGTAAGACTATTCAGAGGACAAAATTAACCACCTACATATACTAGGATACAGTCTGAACCTGACACAAGCCAAAAGATGCAGAGGGTTTTTTTTGATCTGGCTTAGTATTCAAAAAATCTGCATTTCCACCAATACTCCTTTTTTTTTAATTCCCATTCCCATTCCCTCCCATGTTTTCTGCTATGAAAATGTCTCACCCTAAATCATTTAGTTTGTCGTAAGGAAGGTTCCTGTCTGTATCACACATAGGTGGCTGGCTGTCACCATCATTTTTTCTAGTTAGAGGATGTAAAAGAACCTACAACAAAGGAAAGAGTTAGTATTTTACATTAAATATAACTACAGAAGAAGGGTACAGAGGTCACTAGCCATTTTTTGAATTGTGTAGAGAAAATGTTGCGTGTGTGCTTTGCTGAAGCTTATTGTGCTTGAAAGCAAGATGCACTGGTAAAATGGCATAGATACAACTATTCCCAAAATACAATCCGGTGTTTACAGTGATGTAACAACCTATGATTATATGTTAAGGCCAAGGGCTGTTTATACCAGACTACGCAACCCATCATCTCTTTCCCTACCTGTAATTACTTGTTCCTTCTCCTGTGCCCTCCACTGTTGTGCTGGCATGAGCACTTGTGAGGCAGGATAGTGAATCAGATCAGGAGTCTGACCCGGGTGAAAAGTAACCCGACGAAACACCTGGCTTTTTTCAGCTGCATTAATTTTTCAGCCTAGTTCACCGGTGTGCTAGTACGGAAACCTGGGCAAGCAAACAGGGCTAAACAGAGAGGTTCACAGATAAGAACAGGCTGGTAGGAGAAGCTGACACTGCCATTAAGAAATGCACTTCACCCCTTCATCTTAGTACCAGTCACTAGCACAATTTGTAGAAGCCGTGTTGTACTTCTCTACTACCAGTAGAAATAAAGCTCTTGTTTTACTTTTTTTTTTTTTAACAGGAATCCTAAATGTTGCAGAAAAATTCTATTCTAAACAGCCAAAAGAGGGCACCTTAATTCTCTGCTAAAATTTAACTGTACCAGTTTAAAAATGAAAAAATCTTATCCCACTCCTATAACCATAACCCTGGAGTCATGGGCACTGGTTCAACTAGAATTATTAATGGGAACAGTAATCCTAATATTAAATAGAAATAATTATTCTGCTGAGAAAGTAAAGACTGAAGAAACAGGAGGCACAGAAACTACATAAAAGAGAAAGCAGTGTGAGCTTGGTAGATTTGAATGGGGAATATGTCTCATCTTTGTCAGAACAAGCTACTGTTCCTGCCAGATACACTGTGAAGTGTTTTTACAGTGGTTTAGGTATTAAGGGAAAGAACAGCTAAGTATAAGAATAGTATGTTAAACTTGGACAATAGTGACTTTCCTCTGCTCTAATTGGTTTTTCTGAGAGTTTGACATAGACTATGAAATTCAGTGACAAGTGTGGCAAGCCTGGAATCTCACCAATGCCTCAGGCTATAAAATAACATATAAAGAATGCAGATACAATTTAATGATCAGACTGTCATTATTTATTTAAAAAGGGAAACCAAAATATGTTATATATAAAATGCAATACATTTTTAACCAAATATAACAATTTAAATTACTTGATACCTGATACTATGTGATATTTACTTGTATGTTAGTCTTTTGCAGCAAACTGCGACTCAGTATAAAAATATTCTCAGACTTATTTTCTTCAATGTGCGCAGGATGCACTACACTAAGGACAAACTCCTCCACTCCTGTAAAAACCCAAGGAACAACTATTAAAATTCCAGATACATTCAGTTTTTATTCCTCACAAGATGAAACACATCACTGTATTTTGAATTAATACGATATAATCCCAAATGAAAGAATAAAAAAGGTTAATCATAATTAAAGCATAATTCATGCTTACAGTTTCATTGTAAAGAGATATCTATTATGTTAACTTGTGTATAAAGAGATTAAATGGCATATTGCCTAAGTAAATTCCATAATGGACAGTTAAGACAGCTACAGCGCAGGACAGTATTATCCTTACCTTCTTTAACAGACAGATGTATACAGTCTCTGCTTGTCATTATCCATGGGTGATCATCAGTAGTGGAATCCTGCAACCAAGAACTAAATGCAGATTTAACATCATCTTCATGTGTATCTTTATGCTAAATAGGAAAAAGAAAGAGGGAAATAAAACAAAACAAGGTGTTAGTAAGACTGTTTTCCTCCCATGCATGAGGCATTTGTTTCTCTTACAGTAGCAGAGAGATGAAGAAGATATAAACATTTTATTTATTTAGAAAATAGCATTTTGCCAGCAAACACCATTTCTATCAACTGCTCTATGGAAAGCACTTGCCTAGCCATTGCTAGGGCAACAGTTGAATCTTCGACCACCTCTAAAGATTTTATCTTTGGAACACCAACGTGAGGGCAAGGAAAAGCTTTTATTCTTGTTTTACGTACCTGTATTGCCAGATCCAAGAGCACTACTCAGCTCCTGGGTTTGAAAGAGCCCCCAGGGTATGCACCAATATTGACCTGTGACTTATTTTGGGTGCTCACTACACCCCTCTCTTCCCTGTATACCCTGCTTCCTATACAGAGAACCCTGGGTTCATCCAGGTCAGGGGCACCACCAACAAACTTCAACAGGCAGGCAAAGAGACCAAATGACTTACCCCAGATCACCTAGTTAAATGGAATAGGAAAAGAAATCGAGTTGAGATCACCTATCTCTTGGCTGAGTTCCTAATCAAAGAAGTGTAATTCCTGTCTAAAAAAAAAGGGGAATCAACCGAGATCATGTAAGCAGTATTCAGAAAGGAAAATGAAAGTTACCGTCATATTTCTTTCTGCACTGGTCTGGTTTTTTTTTTACAAGAACTACAAAAAATTCAACTGAATTAGAAAGGAAAGGCAGAAATCCATATTTAAAACATACAAAAGCACACATAACTACTTGTTACGATTTTAGCAGATTACTGCCAGAATACTTCTTTTAACTCCAATATGAAAAAATAATGGAGTTCAACCATTCCTCTGTAGGTAAGAAACCAAATTAGAATATTGGGGATAAAGAATAAACCTGCATAAGCCCTGCTAGGATGGGAAGTGCTGTATTTAAAGCTTTGAAGGGCAGCTAACATGGGAAATAATCAGGCCCGTATCACACAGAAACAAGCATACAGTATATTATGAAGAAATACATCATTCCAGAGTTACATCTGACAGACTGTGAGAACTGGTACTAAGCATGTTCTTACTGTCACTCAGAAGACTGGATATGTCTCACTTAGAGGAAAACAGAGGGATTCAATGATATAACTCTAGAAAATTAAATCTTTAGCATGAGGAAAAGAAAAATTAAAAGGAAGCATTAAAAGGAAGTAAACTAAACAGCACATAAAAAACCTATAATAATTTTACTGCAATTGTCTTTCTTAGGAAATCTAATGGGCACTGCAATGTTTGAAGAGTATAAGCATGTCTTCTCCTAGAAGACTTAAAATGGGTATTTCCTCTTTAACTCTATGATTCTTCTTTTTTGTGTTTGTTTTTATGGGCTTAAATGTATACACTTAAATTTGCCAGGTTTGAACTAGTATTAATGTAATGTAGAGGAGGGTCTGATGCAAAATTCTTATCGATTATTGTTGCTATTTTGACAGCAACTGTTTATGTTTGAAACCTAATTAAACAGAAAATGTATCTTTTCCATACCAATGCCATTTCTCCTTCATGTTAACATCCTTTCTAATAAGAAAGGCATCAGAAATTTTCACAATTTGAGAATAACAGAAGACCTTATGATTTAAAAGGTACTACACAGCATTCCTCTAATAGCTTCAGGAAGCTAGGAGTCAAAATTCAGAAGTTCTATTTCCTCCACGCTCTGTGACCTCTACCAGTTCCTTTAAATAGAAAATTGCTACACAGAGCATGCTAAACTATTCGAAATATTTACCAAGTGCAAAACAAAATTTAATGGCTTGATGTTCACAGTATCATTGATCAAAATACAAAATAGTATTACTAGATAAGCCTTGTTTAGGTAGATCATAGCATCTTCTTAATTTAAACTTACATAGTAAAAAGAAAAAGCAAGGAATTATTCAAAAAGAGAAATTCCTTTGGAATTATGTCATACAGGATGGACAACTTCCAAACTCTCATCTAACAAATGAAAACAAATAAACATAACTCCCCCCCCCCCCCCCCAACTTGACCAGAGCAACATTATCAGTTTTCCAATATAGAAACAAATATGTGACCAAGAATATCAACTCACTAAGTTCTGTTTGGGTTGGAGTATAAGAGATACAGGAATTTTAGGAATAGATTCAACTGACTTAATTCGGACTGTTGAGTGTATTTCGATACGCAGTTTTTTTCTCAGACCATCTGGAATCTGAAATATTTAGAATAAAAGCAAAGAAAAGAGAAATATCAGAAAGTAAACAGTTATAACATTGCATATAAAATACAACATCAGTTTCTTCATTACTAATGGAACCTCAACATTTGATCATTGATCTGTTTATTGGCTGTAATCTGCAAGAGAATTAAGAAGGAAACCATAAAATTGATGGTGGTATCCAAATCTTGTTCTCTCATGCACACTTCTAATTGCCTTTTATCCTATTTGTGAAAGTGCTCACTACAGCTGACCATCTACTAATTTCTTTAAACAAAACCCAAAACTTTGAAAAAGAAGAATTAGGAGGAATTCTCAGAACATTGTAAAAATGCTTTTAGTATAGGAGAAAAACAGCAACTCTACTTTCATTTTCTCATTAAAATTAATTTTACATGGGCAGGTAAACAGGCCATTATACAGATCAGAACTAAGCACATCTGCAGCACAGAGAGAGAAAATCCAGTCTAATTGTAGCAGTCAGTTTGGCTTTTTTAAAAAGGAAACTACTTTTCAACTATTCTGTGTTATTTTAAGCAAAGTGAAAACATCTCAAAAATGTTTATTAAGTCTGAAAGACTTTATGGTTGCTGACATTTGGAAAATTGTTACATCTCTCAAACGATTTAGTGGTAAAGACCACTGCAGGCTCTTCCTCTTACTCTCAACAAAAAAATAACTGAATGGTGAGAAGTATATTATGTCAAAATAGTCAAATGGTGATTTGGAGTGCATTTTAGTTTTGTTGATCCCACATGTGCTTCCAGGAAAGAAAGAACGAACATAAGCAGGCTGTAGTTCTATCAGAACAAACTGAAATGTCAGTGTCTGCACACCAGGACTTGTGCCACCTTGCAAAATAGTATATAAAAACTTAAATAGTTTAAATTATATAAAAGCTAGTTATTTTTTTTTAAGATGTATTTTAAAGAGTATATAAAAGGACTCACAAACATCATGTAGTGCTAGGATACGTGATCCCATTACTTTACAGTTTGATGACACCTAGAGTCCAAAGCACATTTCAAAGTGCTAACTAATGAAAAGAATCTCATTATGCAGTACTGAATATATGAAAGTATCTAATACTTTCACGTTTTCATGAATACAATGGCTACCAACAGATTTTGAAGAAAGCATGCATTCCCTCCAGAAACACTGAAGAATTTTCTCTTTGGTGAAAAAATGCTAAGGGTGCAGAAACCCAGAGTACACTGTACATCTTGGAGGATGATGGTAAGTAATGTAGTCCAGAATGAGACAGCTTAGCAAAGCACAGCTCTAGTAAATATTATTTGATTCTAGTATACTTGAGAGCTTAACACAAAGTCTATATCCCAAAACTGCATGTTAACTAGCCAGTTCCACAATTATCCAATAGAAAATATCCAATAAAAAGCCCAAAAGATAGTGTGCTCAAACTGACCCAAACTCTTCCAACATGTAGGGGTTCCCCACTGTGACCATACTCTATGGCACTCTTTAGGTCTTCAAATCCATTCCAAACGATTTGAACAACAGATCCCTCACTGGATGCTTGACTGCTATCAGGATTAGAATTATTTTTGTCTTGCGTACTAGTCAAATGCTTTTGCTTTTCAAATGGCAGATTTTGCTTTGCTTCTTGATGACGCTGTCTTGGGGAAAGCAGCTCATTAATTTTCCCGAAAGTTACTACAGGATTTGGATCCAAATCAATAAATTCTAAATTCCACGGAAAAACATGAATAGCATTGCATTTCAGAAATGCATAAGTGGCAGATGCATTCTGTACGCTGGGAGGCTGGGACTGACATACTCTAAAAATGGAATCCACGTGAATTAAGTTCATCAGCTTGTCTTTGAAGGTGCTCATTTCATCTTTATCACACAAAGTCTTTTGTTTCTGCTCAGATGTATGAGAGAAAATGCTCCCTATGAAATTCCACATATTTGGGAGAACATTTGAGCCAAACATCATGTTTGCATCAGCCTTACTCTGTTCAAGGACTCCTGGCTTTAGGTAAGGTTGTTTGGCAAAAGGATCCTTTACTGTTTCTTCTTGCTCCATGTTATTTTTCACAAAACTTTTAAGCAAGATGTCACTTTCTGTGGAAGGTGTGCTGGTGATATTTTCCTCAAGTTCACGTGTTTTGGGACGTATCAGAAGCTCCGTGCACGGTTCTAATCTCCCATAGGAGGCTGCTGGCATAAGTGTACCTGAGTATGAACAAAGCAGGTCAATGAATGCATCCACTCTTGCAAATCAGCTTACTGAAGGTGCCACAAGAGCCTTCACCATTGCTTACCGATTTTGATGTAAACGTGAGTGTGCTGTTCAACCCATACAGGAAAGATGGCTTTTGGAAATACTATTCGAATCTGGTCAAGAAGACGTTTTTCAAGAGAGGAAGCATGCAGTTCCTGGGGAAATGTGATATCATAAATTAAATACTGCATATATTTTTAACATTTGTTTGTCTCCTTCTAATACACCATTTGAAATATAAAATACAATTAAACCCCACCACATTTAGTATTTCCTTAAGGGCTGAAAAGAATGGGGTATTGTGCAAAAAACTGCTTGTGTCAGAATCTCTGTCATCTGTAAGAAAAGGATGTGAACAGTGGAAAGGGTTTTATTACCAGAATTTCCCAATCATCTGCTGAGAGTGGTTCCACTTCTACTTGCTGACAGGAGGAGATGTGGGAGCAGGGTTCAAGAAATACCTGGCAAAAGTAACACCATTTCAAAATACTTAAGTAACACCATTTCAAAATACTTAACTTCTTATTTTTAAACACATAAAAGCTCCATCTTTAATTCAACTAGAAAACTGACATCTCCTTCATGATACGTTGTCACTACTTTGAACATACATCTTCTTAATAACACTAGGTAATTCATAAGCAGAAAATGGATGGTCAACGGATTGGAAATGGATTGCATTGGGCATGCTTGGGGACTTCAACAAATCATGAATGGAAGTGAATGTGAAAAGCATCAAGAGTTTTATCAGCTGGTAACAATCAATTTTTAATGCATATTGATCACAGAGTCATCTCTGCATTTTAAAATTCTTATTTTTAAATGTTCTGGACTTTAGAATGCTGAAAAATTGTGTTGTGCACAAATTTAGATAAGGCAGAAACAGCTGAAAAAATGAGGAAAAAGTACAATACAAAAGCAAAACCAGCTCCTTTACATGAATGGTTTCACAGGAAGCAGCCCCACTTCCACAGAGCAGCTTTAAGGTTCTATGTATCAGGAGGAATGATATAAGCTATTGTGGCTTAGGCTTTTCAGAAAGCATTAAACATATATTTCAAAAGTCAATTTTTACCAAAGGTTCCATTTGACAGAAAGTAACAATTTTCAAACAATATCATGTCATACATTTTTAAATAAACTTCATTAAACTTTTCTTGAGATAAAACTAGTTACCTGTCCTCTGAGAGAGATTTATTTCAGGTCAGCTTTTATAAAAGTACCAATCGATTTTAAATTCCTCTAGGTCTTCAGTTGGAAGCAAAAGTTGAGAGGAATATCTTTTTCCCAACATGGCAAATAGAAGAGCATATTATTATGAAACACAGCAAATGTGCAATTCTCGAATCCAAAACAATGGCAAAACTACCTAATTATTCATATATTCATTTGATTGTACAGATTATTATTTCCAGGCAACAGTTGGGTGAGATTCTCTTAGCTTTCCTCTGTCAATTGTTTTTCTGTTGAAGGCTATTAATTGCTAGAACTAAAAAGGGTAGTTACCTTGCCACTGAACCAGTAAATTGTAAAGTTCTGCAAATAGATACATCATTTCTAAAGAGAATACGCTAAAAAAGTAAACAAGGTAAGATAACACACTGCTTTGAGCCACATTCTTTGATGTCTTCTATTATGCTGAATAAAATGTTCCATATGAGAGAACAGGCCTATATGAATATACTACATAATAACATTGTGTAGAATAATACTTTTATATTTTTGTTTGTTTAAATCTCTACCTATTAATATGAAAAAAAACCCTTGGATGCTGAGATTTTAATAGACCAGTGTCGAAAAGCTCTGCCTGCCTCTTGGGCATCTCTTCAACTTCTGTCCAATGAAAGAATCGTTTACAAGAAGTTTAACACAGTGTCCAAGAGTAAGAGGCCAATTTAAATACACGTTCAAAGAGAAAGGACACACTGGGACATATGGTGAAGGAGGAAGAAAAGGGATGAAAATTTAATAAGATCAAACAAATAAGTCCAACAAATAAGTCCAACAAATAAGTCCAACAAATAAGTCCAACAAATAAGTCCAACAAATAAGTCCAACAAAAAGAAATATGCAGTAAGTCAATAACTACTTTAAAAAAACAGGAACTCCAGGCAAAATATTTTCATGAGATAATTCCCAAATTGTTTAATTGCTTAAAAGTGTATTTTCCTAAAATTAACGGCACTGCAGTTAGCGGCTCCAACTCTGCAAAGACCTACCCACAAGCCTATCCTAACATTATTTAGGGAATTGTTAATGATTTAATGAGCAAATCTTTCCATGTTTGAGACATTTCATGACGGTTAACTGTTCCTATGAGCAGATACAAATGAAGTAACTGCCTGAATACATGAAACAAGAAGGTCATAGCTAACTTGTAAATTCTCACCTTTTTAGGGATCTTGCAATATACCCTTTATTTAAATAAGAAAAAAAGACTGCATTTCAAACCTGTTCTCCATCTGTAATGCCAAGTTTTTCTGCCAACTGTCTGTTAATCTCTGCAATATTTTCACCCTGGTGACCTCGATGCCTGATTTCCATCCAGCTCAAAAATATAGGCTGATGACCACAGGATACTTTCACAGCTTGGCCCTATGAGTTTCAAAGAAATAAAATAAATTAACATCAAACAAGCTAAAGAAGATGCTATTAGTCAAGCTAAACTGTATTTGATTAGAAAGATCAAAGGAATTAAAAATATTTTCTGGATTTTACATGCCCTATTTTAATTAATATTCCCTAACAATAACTTGCAGCATTTACAACATATTAGCAACGGGTGTTTCTATTAGCAATGACAGAATTTTTTTTTAATTCTGGCAGACTGGCCAACTTCTTATTAACCAAGACCTCCTTTGGAATTCTTCTCCACGTTACTTATTTGCACAACTCTCAACATGGAAGCGTGTGGTGGTTTCAATTGTTAAACAGCTTTTAATTTTTATGGATTATTTTTAAGTAAGGAAAATAATTCCTCTTCCCTTCTTCTGTAATACAGTCTATCAAACAAATACCTTACAGAAATGTATAACTACACATTTGTATTTCCCAAATGAGGAAAAACCATAAGTATATGCTTAAACTTCACATGCATTGTAACATTTGCATGGACTCCAAGCTTTCATGAGCTAGGGAATATTGAAAATAAGTCCCAAATCACAGAAACCCAGACCAAAATGATTTTATTAATCTGTTTCAGAACCGCTTAGCTATTTTGATTGCAGACTGAAGAATCTTAATATGTTCAGTTTCCACATAAAGAGACTATATCCTACATTGTATCGCTCAACTGTCATTTTCTGTATTTTTTTTTCCAAAATTACTATTTTTATGAAAATCAAGTGACCAAGACGATGTACAGTGTGGATATACCACAGACTTACTCGTTAGCATAGTGATGTTTTCTGTTCTGTTCTCAACTCTATCCTAATGACTTCAAATATTATTTGACTTTTTGGTAAACTCTGAAAACATTCCAGAGAATATCTACAATGGTTCCAAGATCCTTTTACCAACTGTAACATTTAATTTGCAGCCCTTCCCCCTATTCGCACAGATAAAGCTTCTCCCTGAGTGCCTTAATCTTCACACAACTTTGAGTTTTGTAGACTGTTTTGTCACCCACTTATCTAATACCTTCTGCAATTAAATTTAGCTTTTGATTTGAGTTTTTTTATGATTTACTCAGTGTAATCTAGTAACATAATTATTTATCCCCTTTTTACCATTTTTATTGAAGAGATTGCATTTAATATGCTATTTCTATCAAGATTTCGGAGATCATATATTTTCATTTTGTGGATCGCGTTAAGTAAAAGCAGAAGCCCACCATAACCAACTATGTACAGAATGACGCTACAAGACTTCAAAGCAATTGCACTCCTTTTTCCTCTCTCTTGCCAGCAGATTTGTAAAACATCCAGAAACCATTGCAGAAATGAAGTGAACATTTATACCAGGTTTCTTGCAACCCCACCAGCCTGCTTCTACTACCCCAAAGAAAAAAAGAGCAGGTTTTTACAAGCCTAGATGATTTTGCTTTTGTGAAATGTCCTTCCTGGTCTTGGGAAATCAGCGAGTTATGCGCTCTGGGCGAGGCCACCCTGGCTAAGAGGGGCTTTGCCACGACTGTGGCCACCACCTCCGCTCCTGAGCTTCGTTCCCATCTCTTCCTCTTCACCCGCTCATTCTTGCCGTTTTTCATCCTGCCGTTCTACTAGCAGATCCTTAATTCTTTCGTTCATCACGTAAGGGACGCACGTGGGCTTTGCCCTTGTTTTCATGTGTGAAATGTTGTTTAAAAACCTAAGGTGCGCTTCCTGCTACTGATCCACGTACTTAATAGGACTTCGTGCGACAGGAGTCCCTTTCTGTACGACGGGAATATATAGCGAAAGACTTATGTACACCAAGAATGACGATTCTGCTTGGGTTTACCACCTCACCTCCTACGCGGAAGGCTAATTTACCCGTTACTCGGAGAACGCTGGTGAAAACAGCTATAAAATACAGGGTGCTGAGAGAGAGGCAGAAGCCAGCGGTGCCGGACCGCGCTGGGAGATCAATCCCAACCTCTCCGGCACCCGAGGACGAAGAACGGATGACAAAGCAGGGCCGCTCCTCCGGGGCCCGGCCGCCGGAGCGCGGCATGGGCGCACGACGTCGTCGTGTCACCATAGCAACGGGATGCCGGGGGGGGGCAGACGGTGCTCCCCCATAATCCTCTCTGACTGAGGCGTCCCTCCGCCCAGGCCCCGAACGGAGCCCACCCGGTACCTGCTGCAGGCGGAGGTGAGAGGCCAGCTCGGGAGGCAAGTGCAGGAAGCAGTCCCGGGTCCCGCTCAGGACGACCGTCACCGCGGCAGCTCCAGCTCCGCCTCCGCCGGGGTTGCCGCTGCCCCACATGCCGGCCCAGGGCCGGCCGGGCCCCCGCAGCCCGCCGCCGTTGCGCGTCCGCTCCGCCCTAGCAGGGAGCTGCCCACTCGGAGGCGGGCGAGCGGGCCAGGCCTTCCCCAAATCCCCCCTGCCGCCCCCGAGGCGATGGTATAACCCACTGCCGGCCAATGCGGGCGCGGCATATACTCATTCCTTGCCTCCGATTGGCTTCCCTATCGGAGGCCTCGGCTCCTTCTGTCTGGCTTATCGACGCCGTCCATTTCCGCCTCAGTGGGAGCCAATGACAGTTCCGCCCGTTGTCTGATTGGCTGTTCCCTCGGCGAGCAGCTACGGCTGCCTACGCGGGCCGCGGTGGGTGATGGGAAGATGGCGGCCAGCAGCGGCGGCGGCGGCCTGGGCGATGTCTGCAAACACCACGCGCAGCTGGGGATCTGCGAGTCGCGCGCCAAGTACCGGGAGGGGCGGAGGCCGCGCGCCGTGAAGGTGGGGCCGGCCTGGGCCTTCGGCGGGCCGGGGCCGGGGCCGCGGCCGCCTTCGGGCCGCCTCTGCCAGGAGGGCGGCCGGGCGCTGCTGGCGGGGCCGCGGCACGGGTCCGCCGTCCTGGAGCGGGACCCGAGCGGGCCGGCCCCGGCTCCGGCTCCGGCGCGCCGCGTCCTCCGCGCTGGTGGGCGGCGCTGGAGCGGCCGCGGGGTTGTTGGCTCCTCGGGGGCAGGCAGCAAGGCTGGCGAGCTGCCTCCGTTCCTCCGGCTGCAGCTGTGTCGCCGCCTGGACTGCCGTCCGTGTTAGCGCTTTGTCCCCGTTCTGGGCGTTTCTCCGCTCCTCTTCTCTCCGTGCCGCCGACGTGCGGCGGGGCGCGGGCCGAGGCAGGCAGTCGGCGCCGGGAGGCACAGCTGGAGCTGGGTCTGGTAAATCTAGTAACTCCCACGTTGCGTTTTGTCAATTAATGGCTTAGAAACGCGTGTAGCACAAGTAGGCTAGTTCTGCGCAAAGTATAAAACCATGCGGTTGGGCGCGCGACACGGCTGAACTCGGCAGGACTCGCGTGCGGGGCCTTGCCTACTGCACAGCAGGAACCGCTCATTACAGCACCAAAAATGCTGCATTTGCTTTTTGTGGGGGCAGTTAACGTATAGCATGCTGTAATGGCACCTGCTAGGCCTGACCTGAGAAAGAGAGCAGGCAGGAGTAAGCTGCTATCACAGGAACAATTTATGTGACCTGTTTGCAGAGGCTGTTTGTTACGATAGCAGCTTGAAAGCTGGTTTCCTGAGTGGTTCCCTCTTTGTCCTCCACTTGTTTTTTGAGAAATATGTGTAACCCATGCAGTCTAAATGTGTTTGGTGTTTTGTTGTCTTGTTTTTTTTTTAACAAAGTCGGAATGAATTTCCTTTGATCTTACGCTTTAGCTACCTATTGTATGTAGTGAGCTGTCACAGAACTTTCCTTGGAGTCTGTGTTACGTGACAGTCGTTACACAAAAAGAGTGGTTTGTTTGTTTTATAACCTGCTGGGAGAAGACCTTGTTTCTCTCAGCATCTTACTTGTATCTGTCTGTCTTAAAAACATACACTCTTTGATCACTGTAGTGAGGAGACAGCTTTGCGCACACATCATCTGCCCCAAGGAATTGTGGTACCTTTTTTTTTTCCTCCCTGTGTTTCACCTGTGTGACCTCTCTGCCCGTGAACAAGACGGGTTTTTCGGTGGTTTTGTCTTTAGTTTGACAGTGCCTTATATTAACTGGGTACTAGTCAGTCTCGCGAGGAAATTGGCCAGAGACGTAAGAGATTTTACTCAGAAAATGGCAGCACTCTGACCTGGTGCAGAAGAGCCAACTCTAATTTGTGTTCTACTTTGAGTAAGAAGCTTGAGTTCAGTTCCTGCTCGGTGATGAAGATGTCCCAGATAATTGTGCACTTACTGCTCCTGCAAGAGTCCAAAGTCAAAACAGAGCACAGATGGATTTTCAGCATCCTGAGAAGATCTGAGGAACAACAGCAAACAGACAAAATTCCTTACTTTTGCAGTAAAGCAAGAATATGAACATTTTAGCATACTCTTTTTTTTTTTCCCCCAGGTTTATACTATCAACTTGGAATCTCGTTATTTACTAATACAAGGAGTTCCTGCGTTAGGCGTTATGAAGGAATTAATTGAACAATTTGCATTATATGGTGCCATTGAAGAATATCATGCTCTAGATGAATATCCAGCAGAGCAATTTACTGAAGTTTATCTGATAAAATTCCAAAAACTGCAATGTGCAAGGTATTAGACAGGGCAATATCTGCCTCTTGCAGTCTTAATATTTTAAACCTTCTTTATTTACAATCTGTTAAGTAACATCCTCAGTTTTGCCAATACAATTTAATTCCCTTCAGGGTGGCCAAGAAAAAAATGGATGAACGAAGTTTCTTTGGTAGTTTGCTGCATGTGTGCTATGCTCCAGAATTTGAAACAGTCCAAGAAACTCGGGAGAAGTTGCAGGACAGAAGAAAGTATATAGCAAAAGCAACAAATCAAAGAGGTTTGTAATTAAATTTACTACAGAATCTTAATATCTCATTTCAGTGGTGGGTGGGTTTTTGGTTAAGGAGCCCATTAAAGAAAATGCTTTATCTGTCTGTTTTAAAGATGCATTTCAAGTATGTTTGCAGCAGAACAGAGACATCTTTCAATATTTAGAGGGCTGTATCTCTTTCAAAGCAACTTCTCAGTTTTGGTTAGCACTAAAATAAAAAAATGCATAAACTTTAATAATGAGGTACCTCCTTCTCTTCTTTTCAAAATGTTATCAGAAACTTCAAGCACTGGCAGGAAATTTTGGATCATCTTTTCACCCTTGTTCCTGCTTATTCAGGCATGCCCAGAGGGACAGTTTTGTCAGGAAGGTGACTATACCAGAACCTTCAACAACTGAAGGATGGGCAAGCTGAGAAATAAGCAAATTGCTGAGCACAGGCTTCTCCTTTCTTGTGCTTGTGTACTCTGATATCATTATTCATTGTATGAGGGTATTTTAAAGGAATAAAACCACTGATTTTTAACATGAAAAAACACCTGTTTTTTCAATGTTGCAAGACAGGTTATCCTTGAAATCATAACTGGAAGTAAAAATTTCTGATTTGCAACATCAGAAATATTTTCCTTGTGTTCTCAAAACTGCTGAAATACTTCCACTTGGGCATTCCTCACAAATCTGCAGAGGGACTAGGCTGAAAAGCTTCAGTTGAGAGGTGCCACTTAGGAAAAAAGAATCACAGAAAAGTCGCTGGGAATGAAATATCACTGGTATTACTTCTGTATTTGTATTAAATGTTTTTTCTTATGTGTTAGAACTAATAATGACATAATAGTGAAGCTACTTTTTTGTTGTTTTAAAGAGTGCTTTCTGTTAAAGAAAGTAGAGGGACCTAAGAAGACAGTCTCAAAGAACTCTGAGCGTGACTGTCCATGGAGTACATCAGGATCATGTGCAGCCAGTAACTGGGATCCATCCTGCTTTACAAGTTCTCACGGGGTATCCCACAACACAGGCTATGCATCAGGGAATCATAATCAGAGCCTGTTGGCATTTCCCCAGTATGATAACAGTTGTGCTGAAACTTCTGGGTACTTTGGTCAAAACACATCCCTAACTCTAAGTGTACATCCAGGAGGACATACTCCACCAACTTCCTTAATGCAAAGAACGGTTCTGATTGATAATGGAGTTGATAGGTTCATGCCTCGTACAACTCACCTGCAGGAACGTAAGAGGAAGAGGGAAGAAGGTAACAAGTTTTCCCTCATTGGAACAAGTGTGGACAGTACTGAAGTTATTATTGGTCCACAGCTACCAGAAGTACCTAAAGTGGATATGGATGATGATTCACTGAATACTTCAGCTACATTAATTCGAAGTAAACTGAAAGAGGTATGGATTCTGAAAGTTCTGATATTTTCATTTTCAAACATATATATTATGTGCTTGTTATCCATAAAAATAGAGACCCTAAAATAACTTAATTCATCATTTATTCAGTATTATCAATTTATTTGCCACTTAAAGCTAGCATTCTTACTATTTTTTATTAAATATTTTTATTAACACAGAATATTGCAGGCCATTCTACTCCATTCCTCTTACACTACACTTCAGAAAGTATAAATGTCAGTGCATGGTCCTAAATGATTTTTAGTAAACTACACTTGTTTTCCATGTGGCACTGTAACTTTGCAGGTAGTCCTGCTGACGCCAGTGTGGTACTTGTATCTGGTTTCTGATTGAAAGGGAGTAAAAAATAATAAAGTCAGAGTTCAATGTAATTTTGCTCCAACACTTGTTATGGCATTAAAAGATGTACAGAACCACACATTCTATGCCGAGAAGCATGCCTTAAGCTTTATAACCTTTTATGGAAGATACTAATCAGCAGGTCAAACACTCCTGATACAACTTTCCATTTAAATTAAGATACGAAAAAGCTCCCTTGACTATGACTAATTAGACTGATTTGGAAGAGCTTATCTCCAGTCAAACTGATAAATAAGCACCTCTTATATTAAATATATTTGTAAAATATGTGCCAAAGCACATGTTTTTCCTTCCCCTTCTCTCTTCTTGCTGGAATACCTGAGTTTAAAAAGCATACTAAACCTTACTTTGAAAACACCTCTGGTAGGGAGAGGGGTGCTAAGATATGTAACACTCTATCACTGAGTATCTGAAATCAGTTTCTGTGGTTAAAATACAAAAATGATACTGCTAACACTTTTATTTTCTAAATAAATTTTCTCTTGTGTTTAATGCTGCATTTGGGGTTATGGTTTTTTTCCCTTCTGCAGGAAAATTCAATACAAGTGTGATTATAGTAATACATCCCTCCCAATACTCAAATGTTAGAGACATGGCCTTACTCTAAAACTAGCATAAAAAAGGAGTGGTTACAGTTTACTAAGATTTTTTTTTTTCCCCCTCCTCAATTTAGGTAGCAGATTCTGTTTCAAGAACTTCTGTGCAAAAGCCAGAGAGTAGCTCAGCCAAACCACTTGTAAAGCAGAGAAGAAGAATATAGATACTGCTGGCAGCATCTTCCAACAGTAATTTTTTTAAAGGATGTAGTTTAAAATACTTATTTTTTTTTTATGTTAAAAATAAAACTATTTTATACTGTATTTCCAAGCAATTCCCTGTTAAAAATTGTGTCTATTTGTTTCCTGGAATGAACAAACCAGTATAATAATATTGTTGCATCTTGTTCTGTGTACCTTGTACTACAACATATTTAATAACTCATTGAAGAACTGTATTTAGGTAGAGTAACAGAAGTAAATTCTATTTATTCAGTACCTTTTACAGTAAAGGAATACTGAAACTTAGTAACAGTTTCAAGTTGCTCCTACTTTTACTATACCATGAAGAACGGTGAAGGAAAAAACCTCTTACAGCAGTATTCCACTGGGAGTTACAGTTTACGAGCTTCCTGGAAAGTCTTCTGTTCAAACGCCATACTGCTCTGTTTAAAAAAAAAAAAAAAAAAATTAATTTTCACTTAACTGAAGGAGTTAAATTTAATTGGAAAAGGTGCTAAACTGAAATGTGTAAGCAGTGACAGTCCTCACACTTAGGCTACCTCTTGCTTTTTAGCTTAGAAAAGGTAAATTCCATAGTGTTAATGATGTCATCACTGAGAGACCAGTGAGAACACTCAGAAGTTGTAAGTGAAGGGGAAACTCAAATTGTAACTGCTCAGCAGTGGTAATGTGTGACCAAGGAATGATCTGGCATGGAGGGTGAGAAGGCCTAGCTGCAGAATGAGTTAGACCGGCTGGAACCAGGAACAGCAGAGACTGAGATCACTTAATGTAAAGGAGTGAAATTTCCCTTGGTGATGAGAGAAGTATCTGCAGCACTGTGTTGTAATAGTCCTGGATCGAGCACTCAGGGGCCACCTTTGGGCAGCAGAACTGGAGCTGGGAGGATGAACCCAACACTGGGCTAAGGTGCCCCACGCTGACGCTCACAGGATTGGTGCTGGTGCAAGCATATACAAGGAATCGGCTTGTGGTGCATGTTTGCAGACTCCTTGTAGAACCGCTTATGGTGGTAGGATTTTATCCAATAAGTTCATTACATTTTTTAAAAATATATTGAAGTACAAATGAGTGTTTAATTTGTGTCAAGGGGTACAATTAAAGTTCCCCAACATAACCCCACTAGGCAATCTAGTAATTTATAGGTTTTCTTCATGGTAAGCTCATAGCTGAAATTATTGCTTTTAGGACTTGAAAGTACATGTAAATAGAGTTCTCTTTTAACAGTGAAACTAGAGACCTAGTAAAAAGGCAACAGTTGGGTAGGGTACAGAACAGACCGCACAAATACTGTAAGCAAGAAACAAGCTGAGTTTGCAACCTCTTGCCATGATTAGCCTGAATTGTATATCTGGTTTATCACCAACACTGACAGAAAGCAAGTCATTTTTCTATGCTGATGAGTGAACATAAATCTGTTCAGAAACTTTTTAAAGCCTTTCCACTGGTGTAAAAAACAGAGTACTTACCTGGGTTCTCCCAAACCCTTGAAAGTCTTTTGAGAGCCTGTCAGGAGAAGTCTGGCATTTTGGAAACAGCTGCTTTCCAGCTGATGTGATGTAATACAGCCTGCAATCATGGCTACAAGACCCTTTCTTGTCCTCCAGCCTACCAGGTAGGTGAGCTGGCAGGAAGTGTAGGTTTCCAGCAAATGAAAACTTGCTGTGTTCTCAGCAGTCTTACACAAGTTTTCTGTTTCTAGGAATCGCTGCATGAATTTCAGCTTTCAGTATTTTAAAATGACACACAGTTCAAATAGAATAGTGATTACTAGATCAGAAAAAAAAAAATTATTCTTTATTATAGAGCAGAAATGCTCTCCACAGTTGAACTTAACACTGAGGAAATGAGCATGTTCTAAATTACCATCTTAAAAAAAATAAAAATCTGAATTGAATTAGATGTATTGCTAATAAATAAAGCCCAGTTAGATGTAATTAAAAAACACCAGTGCCACACTCTGAAATGAAGAACACTCTCAAGGTATTTTTTTCAGAAAACTAGCAGCCTCTCCCAAAAGGGGCTGTAAGTGAGGTGATGGCAGTGTTGCCAGTGGCACTGAAGAAAGAAAAATAAAAGTTGTATTCTTGGAGAGCTTTCGGATAAACAATTCAACAGAACGGTCTCATTTTCTTAGTCTGAGAGGATGCTCATTGAGGATGATTCATTATATTGCTGACCCAGGACAGACAAACATTGAGTAACGGTGTGGTCTCATTCTCTGGTACCAGCATTTAACTGTATAAGGAAACATTGGTGCTGTGAAAGGTAGATGGGAACTCAGCATATGCATATCTCACAACTGAAGCATTTATCAATTGACTTCAGCAGGCCCCATGTAATGACAGTTAATACCATAATATGTGCATCTCCTCACCAATAGTATAGCAAGTACTGCACATTTTTTTTAAACTCAAGGTTGATATACCTTTATGTCTGGCAAACACGGTCCAAAGGCTTCTAACAGAAGATTTTCATCTCTGACTGCTTTTTCAAAGTCCATAAAAGAAAGCTTGCCATCATGATCATAGTCCTACAAAAGGAAGGGAACTCTTCAGCAAAGGATGATGACTTGTAGTAATTGTATTTTTGTTTAACAGGTGTTTTATTGACATGGATCGTATTCTTAGTTTGATTGTATGCAAAAATCCTTTTATTTGGGCCATCAGTCCCTGCTCAGACAAGATCTGTATCGTTTGCCTCTACCTAAGGCAGACAGTTGAGCTTGCTCCACCTTTTATATCTCATACGGCTTTGCTAACAGAATTCCAGAAAAGGCAAAACTAACATGGGAAGAGGCTGAGCTGAGAATTGCATGGACAAATGTCAAGCGCAGTTGCACTGGACGTATGCTTGGTCACAATGCCATGGTACCTACAGGCAAATTGCTCAAAGAGTAATTTTTTCTTCTTTGAGTGATGGACTCCACAAATGCATTTTTGGATATCTAACAGTCGTTTAGTTATTTGAGATGGGCAGCAATATCCTACTCAGACAACTGCTCAGCAGCCAAATGAGATCTGGACATTCTTCAAACATGTACCAGAGCTTTATTAAGTTCTCGTGGAAAAGCTGAAACAGGATTATGTACATGGTTAGTTTATAATATGTTCTTATATATATGAAGATTCATTATGTCTAGAGAATAGTGCTTGTGCTTGGACTAGCATAGCCCACTTATCAACTGCCCAGAACATGAAGGTGTTCATTTTGGATGCAACCTGCAGGAAAGCTGTGCAGGTAGGTGCTCTGAAGATGAACAAATTAGTAAGTCATAGCTTGCCTTCTGTGTAAGGCTAGATTCAGCATTGTCAAGAACTAAGGGTAAGATGGGCTTTTCAGCTGAAGGTGTGCAAAAGAGGTGGGTTTGAAAAATAGAAAAGTCAGGGTTAAATAAAAGGAGCTGAGATTCAAGACCTGGTTTTAAGTGAGATTTTTTTGACCACCACCAGAGGAGGGGGGGTTGTATTTCTTGATTTGATGAAAATGTTGAAACACAGTCCCTGGCTGATCTGGATACCCTAGATTAATCACAGTAAGACAAGTTTTACCTTAATAACCTTGAGGTTACTATTCTAATAGAATATATAAATTGGATAAAGACATTTCATGATCAACTGATAAAACACAAATGTACTTAATAATAAAGCTACTGCAGATGCCCAACACTGGAATAAATGCAGCTTACGCTTTTGAATTTTCCACTTCCGACGGCTTTTGTTTTGACTGGGCATGCACATGTGTGTATGCACACAAACACAGGCTAGTTCATACATAAAGTTTATAACTCATAATAAACTAACAGTTTCATGTGAGGATACTGGACTGGGACTCATTAGATCTGGATTATATTTCTGGCTTTATTAGGAGACTTGTTTATCTCATGTATATAATTAACTCTGTGGCTCAGAATCCCACTGTAAATCAGACACAGTACTTTGTTACCTCATAGGAATGTTCTAAGCTTCAGTTAATGAATGTTTGAAAGACATTGAAGTATCACAATGAGTAAGTACTTGCCATTTTCTTCAGTGCTATGTCTACCAAGTCCTTAATTCCCTCATCAGGATCTTCTTCTGATGGTTGTTTGAGAAGGCTGTTTTTCAGCATTTGGAACATTTCCTCTCTCGAAATGTATCCATCACCATTCAGGTCGTAAACCTCAAAACAGTCTTTTTGAAAGATAAATCAATTTAAAGTTCACACAAACTATATCACACACCATTAAAGCTGTCTGTTACCTATAGACAGAAAATGTGAATTGTATGTTGTACAGCATATCAATTGAGCCACATTTATCGTGTATATTTATACATGAAATAGATGTATCATATTTTGATACACATACTAGTCAATTATTGCCTATTTACCCTTCATAGTTAAAATCTATTTCTGCTCAAATAAATAATCTTCAGTTCACAGAAACCATACTAACTCACAGATCTTAACTTCTCTAGAATTGTCCATTTAGAATATAAACAAGGTTCTGGTTTAGAAGCCCAATTTCCCATGGTGGGGACCCGCTGTCTATATCAGAAGGACTTTGCACCTACAAAACATCCTCATTATTTTGGAAGCTGGGTTCAAAAAGTAAAGGAGAAGGAAGAATGAGCTGTACTAGCGTGGAAAAGACAACTGAAGTATCCCTTAATGCAAAGAGAATATCCCTGTAACAGAGTACATTACAAGTATCTGCCTAATTCCTCCTACAATTATTTCTACCTTCCTGGAATCAGAAATCTATGACCATAATAAACTTTACTATCCTTCACAAAACCTATTTAAACAAACGAACAAAACTCTTCAGTTTTGGAACACAAGAGGTGGGTTTTTTTCTTGACAAAGACTATGTCTACAGTGAAAAACTGTACTGGCATACACTTAGGACAGACAACACTGTATCACTACGCACTAGTATATTCTATAGTGCGTACAGCAGGGCTGCGTATTTTACTGCTTGTAGTTGTACTGACATACTGAATTACATCCTGGGCACACATCCTAGTGCTGTGACACCCCAGGCTGCTTTCCAGATGGATTTATATAGTGCATTAGGGATGGTTGATGCTGCAACCTAGAGACTATGGAAACAACATGCTGTCATTCTCCTTTTTCTATTACACTTTTTTCCTCCACATGCCCTATTTTATTTTTCTTCTGCTTCTTAAAATTCTAGAGTTTTTGCTATTTTTTCTCCCCTATCTTTCGCCATCATTACTGTGAAGGTTGTCATGACCATCTTACAAGCAGACTCAGTTTTTCAATCTATGCTTCCAAGCTGAAGAACTGCTGGAATTGATGCAACGGCTGCTGTGCCCCCCATTGTGCCAGTAAATGAATGTTGGCACAGGTCTTGGCTAGCTTGAGACTGTGTTATTTAGCCAAAATCACCCTTCAGCTACATCTGCTTCTTTCTAATTTTGTGTGTGAATACAAAAAGATACATTCTGTCAAAACTGTATACTGCAGAACAAGCTTCAGTTCAAATGCTAGTTCTTGTAAGCAATAAAATAAGGTGGCAGCTATGATAACGGCAGTTTACACAGAAAAACCTCTGTCTCAGAGAAGCCATTTCAGAGCTCAGTTTCATTGCATTGAACTATACAGAAGAAAACTCTTCAATTACCAAATACTTTATAAAAGTAACTACTAAATTATAACAAAAGCAACATGTAATTTAATAGCCGTGAATTCAATGATTACTACTAAATACTAGCATACAGATAAATCTTACATTTAATCCTTTCTTCCAATGTCCCCCGAAGAAATACTGATAAGCCTTCCACCCATTCCACCACACTGATGCAGCTATCGTTGTCTCTATCAAAAGTGCGGAACACTGGGAAGTGTATTAGATACATTTTAAATTTATTTAAGAGGGAAAAACAAAGGAATATGTTCTTAAATTCAATGAAAATGTAAACCCATATTTTTTCTGAAGATGCTTCTCTGCTTTCACCAAGGTATGACTACCCTTCTTGAATCTTTCTAAGATGTAACAACGAAGGGGATTTCAGCCCTAAGTTTACTGATCTTCCACTCCAGAATCCTGCTGGGATAAGGTGTTTTATTCAATCTGTTGCTTTCCTGACTTAAGCAACTACAGGAAGTATGCTTCCATGCAGATGTAAACCAAATAAACCAATATCCCTTACGCTAAGGCATATTTGCATACAGAAGAAGATTTTAATTACTAGGATTTGTCTCAGAAAATCTTGGAGAAAGTAATCCTAGAAACAATACATTAATATTTCAAATATACAAAGAAAAAAACCTTCTCCTTCTTTCAGGTACCAAAATCTTTTTTCTTCTCCCTTCCCTGAAATAAACTTTCAATCTTGCAGCTTCACTATTGATACAGCCTGTAATACAGTACTTCAAATCCAAGATACACTTCAAAGCATTAAATAACATCTTTAATAATTCATATTTTAAAATGTTAATTAGTAAGTTGGCTACAGGAACACCTCTACATGCAGAGCCAAGCATTTTGGAATTGGAAAACAACAGGTTTGCTTTTGCAAAGTGAAATCAGCCCCCTTGTATGTAAGCATTAAATAATTTTTAAGATTGTGTCCGTGTAAGGTACCTTCCAAGACACACGTGACCTGTTGCACAAAACGGCAACAAGTTTTTATTTTATGGCATTGAAATACCCCTCCTGCTAGAGAACAGGAGAAAGTTGAACCAAGGGGTGGCTCTTGGCAGCAGCCCGAGACTGAAAAGAACGGCAGACTCGCGCCTCCTCGACACCTGTACATCAGAGATCATTCATGTGACTGTCACAGCAACTGCAAATGTGGCCCTCATGTTATGAATCCGTGAAAGCCCTGTATATTCAAGGGGTTATTTGGCCCATTACTCTCATCTCCCTGTATTGTCTGCCTAGTCCCTTCGGTGCTGTTCACACCGCCTCTGTTCCACAAGTCACCCATTCAAACAGAACGCCTTTCTGGGACCTTCAAGCCAGAGGCAAAGCTGTCCACCAGCAGCAGGGACTGCAGCTCCCGGTGGAAGGAACTACCGGAGAAAAGAGAAATATGACGCCATGCTGCCCTCTTCTGTCACGACACTACAGTGACTGGGATAGACGCTGCCACAGGACAGCAGTACAACTGCCTCTGGCGGGTCACCCTCGTACAAGAGCACGAGCTGTCATGAACTGGTGGGAAAACGATTCCGCATAAAGGAAAAATAAAAAACCCCAACCCCGTACTCAGCAGCTCCCGAGCGTAACCCTCCCTTCGCTGTCCTTACCGGGATGAGACGGCCCTATTTTGCCTAGGCGTGCTCATCAGGTCAACAGCGTAAAACTAAAACCTTAAATCTTTTCAGACCCATCAGTCTCACCTCTGTCCATGATCATGTCATCCGTCATGCCGAACGCGCTGTGCAGGGTGTCTCTGAACATGTTACGGTCAAAGCCAGCTGCAGCAAAGCGGCTGCTGGACTCGGCCACCAGCGTGTCGAACAGCTTGATCAGACATTCCACTTCGCCTTTATTAACTGCCCAGTCGAAACACAAGGGAACACGTCCCTTAGGCTGCTAAAAAGACAGGGCAGGCACAGGGAAGCTACGGGGCCCGCACCCCTGGGGCGTTCCGCGTTCAACCCGCGTCCCACGCCCCTCCGCCCCGTACCGCCGGCGCTAAGCGCCCGCCGCGCAGCGCCCGCCGCGGGGGGCGGCTGGTGAACAGGGCCAGGCAGTGAGCGCAGCGATAACGGGCGGCGGCCGGCACCAGCGAACGCCCCTCAGGCGAAGGCGGCGGCCGCACGGCTCCCGCAGCCCCCCGCCGGCGGCCGGGCCGGGGGACAGACTCACTCACAGTGCTTGGCGGACCGGCCCAGCGAGGCCGCCAGCTGCTGCCGCTGCCTCTTGCTGCTCATGGCGGCGGCACCGCCGCTCCCCTGGCAACGCGGGCGGGCGGTGACGCCGGCGGGTCACACGTACGTACGCACACAGGAAAACAAAGAGCAATTTTTACCATACGTTTGAAAAAAAGGGCAGCGGTAGCAACCACAGCAACTGACTTTCAAGCTGCTGAAAGCGCTTCTGGAAAGAAGAGCTAAAAATTAGACAGTACAGACAATTGTGTTTGTTCATCTGCTGTCGGGAGACAAAAATCTAAAATACTTTCGCTCCCGCATGGCTCGATTCCTGCTTTGTCCCACTGCTCAAACTTGGAACACGCCCGTAGGTTGCCTGGTGCCACCCGAAACCCCCGTCACCTTCCTTCTGACGCGCTCGGCGCGTACGAAGCCAGAACGCTGAAGGGTTGCGACCAGACTTTACTCTTCCCTCAGGAAGAGGAGGATGCAAGAGGAGTCGCGATGCGTTGGTTAGGGGATTGAAAATGGAAATATTTCACTGTCAGTATTAAGAAGCTTTGCTGTGAACTGACAGCGCCCATAAGCCCCTTACGCAGGTACACCACTTCCAAAGCGTGACAGCAGCATCTGAAGCCCACAGCTGCCCAGAACAAATAGTTATATTCAGACAATTAAAATGACATGCCGGCTTATGTACTTGGAAGACTGGGGCTCATTTCCATTTTTATTTCTTTCTGTTGCAGGTAGTTGTGTAAGAATCAAATAAGGTATCACACAGGACAGACCATTTATGCTATGGTTCATTACAACTTCTTTCACCAAAACTGCAACACCACAATTTATAAAAAAAACAACCCCAACAAAACCAAACGCAAACCCCAAACCAAAACCCTACCGTTCACTGCATCTTGCCTTTATTTTAACCTCACTGACAAAACAGTGTCGAGAATCTGTAACATCAAGCCCAACAGTATAAAATATTTAATCAAAATATTCTTACTATGGTTTAGAGGGACATTACAGCAACTCAATGGTTGTATTTTCCCAAGAACTTAACTTGAAAAGTCAATTTCTCTGTAGAATGGCAATACAAAATCATCTTTCTCCCCCAGTTTTTAGTTATGGTTTCCAGACGAATAATCAAGGTCTTAAAGGTCTTAAAATTCTTGGCAATACAATATTTGAAACATCTGTATGCAATAGAGGAAAGCTCTAAGTTAGCACCTGTGCAATGAAAAAAGGGGTCGATCAAGAGTACAATCTATAGTCGACCACTCGGGGTGGACGGACAGTTTTTAAAGGCTAACAGGAGGCCCAGCAATGGGTACATCAATGGAAGATGCAATGAGAATTTCATGTAAAAACTAAAATTGAATGGTTGCTTGTGTTTTCTTGCATGCACATTTAATTTATAAAAGCTTTTTTCAATTTCTAAAGCAACTAATTTAATGTAAAACAGCTTTATGATTTAGGTCAACATTCTGTAGCCCTCAAGTACAAAAATATAAATACAAACTGTTTAAACAGCATCTTTAATGAGATTCTGGCAGTAGTTTTTTTTTTATCTAACAAGACACATCACGTAACAGGTCTGCCACTGAACTTGCTTAAGAGTAAAATCAGCTTCAATATGAAGCTGTTAAGGTATCAAAACCCTGCTTTTTACATGCTAAGTATCTTCAGCAAGTGTGCACTTAAACACAGCAATGAACTTGACTGTAAGAATAACTAAATACATACATGAAACTCTGCATGTGGAACGTAATTCATAGAACTGGTTACAACAAACGATTACTTGCATTTTGTTAATTTAAAAATGGTACAAATCATGCAAAACAATTCTAAAGATAATGCAAAGAAAGCTACTAGTGTTTGCAAAAAGTGTTCAACTAAACCAAAAGTACATTAAATGAAAGATGCATATTTACTAGCAAAGATCTATCGCTATTTCAAAGAAGCAGAGGTAAAATCTTCAGGTTTTGAATGTCAGTTATACTGCAAAATGTCATTGCTCTTGCTTAATGCAGAAGCACATGCTTAGAAGCCCAGAACTGCTTATTCAGAAAAAGCCTGCTGACAATAGTTCTGGCTTCCCTAGAATCGGAGATGCTGCATGGATTAAAAATAGCAAAGATTTGCAAGAATCAAAGGCAAAGGCACCCTATTCAGTTAGCCAAAATGGTAGCATTCCCCTTCTCGTAAGCATGAAGACGGCAATGGGGCAGATGATAAACATTTCTACAAAGGCAGCATTTTAAATGTTATCATTAATTTCCCATTTTGTAAATGCCATTAGCAGACACCAGCTTGTAATAGTTTATGTATGATATTAACCTGCAGGATGAACTTGGGATTTTATTTGTCCTGATTTACAAATAAAGACTATTACTAATGCTTTAAAAGACTACTTTTACTATCTAAAAAGTTTAACTCTCATTTTCCAATATTTTACACCTCAGCTGGACTACCATCTCATACAGTTTCAAACATCTGACACTGCTTACTGGAATTTTATAAAAGTTGTACCTCGTGTATTAAGCAGCAGGCAATAACAATGGTCTTTCCCAGCACAGCTGCATCTGGCTGGCTACTGAAAGATTAGGAATATTTCTAAAACACAGGAAAACTCATGCAGTTTGGTAAAGTTTGCTGTCATTTCACAGTTTAAGTTTCCTTTAGTCATTGCACTTCTGTTGATAGTCTTGGGTTTTTTAAATATTATTCTGAATCCGAATTTGAACCAGCGATCTTCTTTTTCTTCTTTTTACCATGTTTCTTGTGCTTCTTCCTCTTTTTTGTTTTATCCTGAAAAATAACAAAAATTAAATGGAAGTTATTGTATAATAAAAGTGCCATCTATTAAATTCTGCTAATGCAAAATGAGAGCACAGAAAGGGTATCTTTGTAAAGACATTTAAAAAGAGATTTCTACAAAAGCCTGGTGAGAAATCACAAAAAGAAAATTCATATTTTACCCAGTAATTTGCATTAGTATGAGCAGTCTTCAATTTACCTCCATCATGGTCTGGCTATTTCACACCTCTCATCACTGTCACTATTACATTTCCTAATCTTTTAAATGATTTTCAGTGCTTTATATATTTCTGAGAAAGTAATAAGGAAGTGCTTTGAAAAGCAGTGACATCTTATATATGTGGGAATAACTAGGATGTTTACAGATTTTAAAGTAAGAGCTTATATTTACTGTGCAAAATTAAATAGTTCAACTACACTTGGCTAGAATGTCTAGCACTTGCACCTCATTTAAAATAAAACAATTATGATCTCAGTTGTAAATATCAATACACTCAATTAACCCTACTGAATTCAGTCCTGAAGTTATCCTGATCACTGTAATACAGAAGCTGAGAGACAAAATCTTGTCTTTTTGCAAGCAGGATTTCAACTGGAATTCTTGAATAGGTGTGACATTATGTAAACAAAACACTCTTGGTATAAAAGCTTTGTTTTATACATATTACTTAAACGCACAATTCTTCTAAGAAAAAAATCACTATCAGTCACTAGAAATTTTATAGCAAACCACTTCTATGATTATGAAAAAACAAACAAGGTCCATGGAAAAATGTGTATTCGGTATCACTGATACTCCTATGCTTGTATTTTTAGGTGACTGATATAAACCTTCCCTTCACCCTAACTCATCTAGATAACTAAGATGCCTAATTAGGAACACTGCTGCTGACAGGGGAGATAAAAAGATATACAGACATCTCAAGTGCGCATTCAGTTCTCAAAATCACTATACTCCTAACAAGGAGCCTCAGGTACATGTGATGAATCTGGGTTCTATATAAATCACTGCTGAACCTTCCTCTCACTTTTACCAACAGAAACAAGTCAACAAAATTGAGGAAAGTAACAGGTTGCTGACAGCATTTTATTTGGTTGGGGGAAGAATTATATTAGTGTAGATGTTGCAGCTATTATGTCCTAAGGCCCTTTCATCGTCTCATATAGGGGGCTTACCAAGGAAGAATTAAACACAACACTAACAAAGGAACAGCACTGATATCTGTATGGCAAACTTCTACCCTACTTGATACTACACAGATATTAGTAGTTCTAGCAGGTTGATACAGAGTAAAATACATGCTACAGTAAGTGTTCAACTTGCATAAATCTCAAATCATATATATCTATATAGGTAAAATAGTGACAAATTCTTCCTTATTGTGACTACAGCAGATAAATGGAGAAATTGTTAATTTAAATTCATGTGACAGTAGTCTTTTGCTGTAAAACATTTGTATTACTGCAAAATGTGAAATTGGAAGTTAACCAAGTACAGAGTATTTATATCCTAAAACTACAGTATGAGTAAGAAGGATACTTGCTGTTTTCTCTTTTTCCTCATTGTTTTTCTTCTTTTTCGCTTGCACCTAAAAAAAAAAAAAATTAAATCAAATGTAATAGGAAAGCAGCTTTGGAAATGCCTTTTTAAATAAAAGTTTGAGCTTTTGTTGCATACAAATGAATGATGGCACAACAGTGGCAGAACATACTGAACAATAACCCATGAAGAAACACTGGTTATCTGTGTTATATTCTAGAATATGCGTTATCCTATAAACATCCAATTTGGAAACACACTCTGCTTTTAATACACAGCAGAACAAGAAGCAGCAGAGATATAATGGTAATATTACTAAGCTAACAAAGTGGCAAAAATTCTTAATGAAAAAACGCAACACACTGGAACCTTCCCAAATGTTGTAATCCCACAAGAATACAAATCCTCAAAGTGGATATACAAGAATACAGATCCTCAAAGTAAATATACACAAGGGTGAGAGTTAAGATTATTATGTCCAAAATTTTTTAATTCACTGGAAAAGGAAGCCAAAAAATTTTAGCCATCTTGAAATCTGCCAATCTATTCACAAACACTGGAGACAAATTTTGTGAAGGACACAACACCAATCACTTAGCCTTATTTCATTGAGCTCTAAAATATCCGTAAAAAGTTGAAAAGTTTCAAAAAGATTAATTCAAAATGATTGTAGGTGATAGGAGCTGTACTAAACAATTCTTACTAAAAGTTTTTATTAAAGAGAAAAATATGACCAACTTTGAATATGCTGCACTCTTAAATTCAACTGTACAGAGCACAACAGTTTCAACAATGTATTAAATCATAGAATCATTTAGGTTGGAAAAGACATTCAAGATCATCGAGTCCAACCATCATCCATGCCCACCAAATCACGTTCTGGAGTGCCTTGTCTACGCGCTTTTTGAATACCTCCAGGGATGGTGACTCAACCACTTCCCTGGGCAGCCTATTCCAATGTCTGACAACCTTCTAAGTAAAGAAATTTTTCCTAATATCCAATCTAAACCTCCCCTGGGGCAACTTGAGGCCATTTCTTCTTGTCCTATCTCCAGCCACCTGACAGAAGAGACCAGCATCCACCCCACTACAACCTCCTTTCAGGTAGTTGCAGAGAGTGACAAAGTCTCCCCTCAGCCTCCTTTTCTCCAGACTAAACAGCCCCAGTTCCCTCAGCCGCTCCTCACAGGACTTGTGCTCCAGGCCCCTCACCAACTTGGCTGCCCTTCTCTGGACAGGCTCCAGCACCTCCATGTCTTTCCTGTAGTGAGCGGCCCAAAACTGAACACAGCACTCAATGTGCAGCCTCACCAGTGCCCAGTACAGGGGAACACTCACCTCCCTGCTCCTGCTGGCCACACTATTTCTGATACAGGCCAGGATGCCGTTGGCCTTCTTGGCCACCTGGGCACCCTGCTGGCTCATATTCAGCCGGCTGTCAACCAGCACCCCCAGGTCCTTTTCCACCAGGCAGCTTTCCAGCCACTCTTCCCCAAGCCTGTAGCGCTGTATGGGGTTGCTGTGACCCAAGTGCAGGACCCAGCACTTGGCCTTGTTGAACCTCATACAACTGGCCTTGGCCCATTGATCCAGCCTGTCCAGATCCCTCTGTAGAGACTTCTTACCCTCAAGCAGATCAACCCTCCCTCCCAACTTGGCGTTGTCTGCAAACTTGCTGAGGGTGCACTTGATCCCCTTGTCCAGATCATTGATGAAGATATTAAACAGAACTGGGCCCAATACTGAGCCCTGGGGCACACCCGCCGCCAACTGGATTTAACTCCATTCACCACAACCCTCTGGGCTCATCCATCCAGCCAGTTTTTTACCCAGTGAAGAATACACTTGTTTAAGCTAGTTCGTTCATTCACTCATGTGAATCAGTAAGTGAAAAGCATTATAACATCTGAAATTGAGGTTTCACACTGACCTCCTCTGTCTGATCCGATTCTGATAAGGATTCTGATGATAAAGGTCCATCACCACGATCGGCTTTCTTCCTTTTCCTGTGGTGATTTTTACCTTCCTACACAAAGTAATATATTTGTGAGTAAAGTCAGGCCTTTCAAATTTTATAAAACCTCTGCTTAAAACTCAGATTGAAATATTATTTCTAAGTTGTGAAATATTTTTAAATATTGCTGACATTAAACTAATCACTCATCATCAACAAACTACCCTACCAACTGTTAACATGCTTTTAGTGGAAATAATCTTTTTCTGTATATTCCTTTCTCTTGTTACTAAGACATAGCAGCCTTCTAAAAGTGAGAGGAATAATACTACAGTATAGTCTCTTACATTAAATAACACATGAAGGAGTAAGCATTTGAAAATAAAATGTTTCACCACTTTTAAATACTACTGAGTAAATTAAGATGTCTCAGTATGTGCATACAAACGCTGCAGCTTCAGACTCTTGCTTTGTTGATGAAATTAAAAGAAACAGCTTCCTCTATATTTGTGTCCAAACAGGACCAGCTGTCCCTGCCAGCTGCACTTCAACACTTCATGTATAACCTCAATATATTTAAAAGACAGTCTTTTTTAAAAATTATTTTTAAAATTTTGATGCTGCATGAGATTGCTCTGATGAGCTACTTCCCCCCGTGACCCCCACTTTGCTCTGGACCAGGCAAGGTGTTCCCAAGACTGAAGCTACTTTCTTCCATTCAATTTCTAAGGCCAGAAACTGAAAAAATTGTTGCTAATCATCTTTTTGCAAGGTGGGATCACACATCTCAGTTGTGCTATTCTGTCTATTAGAAGTACCTCAATCCTTTCCCAAAAGTACTCATGAAAAGTACACATGATGCAGCCCATTTGAGAGACGGGGGAAGCTTCAGGTAGGGGAAGACCTCTAGTCCCCAAATGCCCTTTGCTTTCAGAAGATGTGTGAAAGTAGCATTACAGTAAGGGGCTATGGTAGACACTCGGTTTTCAAAGAGAAGCTTCAAAGTTAAAAGGAGCTGATGGGAAATGGAAACTCTGTGAAATGGAAGCAGGAACAAGGGAAAAAAAAATCAACACATTTGCCTCTATGCAATGGAGAATTTATGTATCAAAGTCAATACTGTTGACTGGAACAGTAGAGGCCGATGCGATAAGAATGGCAACTAGAGAGAAGGACTAGGGTGGACTCCGAAAGCGTTGTTAAGTTTACACATAGGGTAGAAATAACCAAAATTTAAGTCAACAAGATTATTTGCATTAAACATAATGGAAGGAAGAAACTCCTCAGGTGTGTGTACAAAATGCTGAGGTGGTAGGAAGGAAAGAGGGCTTTCATGCTCAGAGAAAAGACAGTCTAAGGTAATTTTTCTCAAGCTAATACATTTTTCTCTGCAATTTATCACAGCTGTCATAAGTACAGTATCTATAATTATGGCTACATTTAGATACATATATCCTCTGCTTGATGTTCCTTAATTTACAGCAACAAGCCAGTATCCTACCAGGCATGCTACTGAAATATCATCACACATATTTTTAGCTCAATGTGACTGCTCAGGATAAACCCCAAAATACTAGAATGCAGCTGATCTACTACAGCAGATTAGATACTTTTTTCATTTACCTTCATAACAAGAACAGATCCAGCAGTTTCCACTAACAACAACTACTAAAACAGGAGCTGAACCCAACGAAAAGTCTACCTCAAACCTGGGGTACTGAGTACCTTCTGACTGTGTGGGTTTGGACAGAAAGTTCCCATAGGTGTAAACTGAGGCATTCAATATTTAAAAAAAAAAAAAAAAAAAGAAAAAAAAAGAAAAAAAAGAGTGCCATTATGTATGTAAAATGCAATTCTGATGTAAGTATTTCAAGAGTAAAAAATACCTTCTCTTTTTCATAATCTTCCTTTGACCTTTTCTTTTTTGTGCTGTCCTAAATACAAAGGAAAACATAAACCATGACAAAATTATTTCAGGAAAAAGGCAGAAATCCCAAAAGCAGTCTGACCCATTGTCTTTTTCTGTCTATCGAAGGTTGTTCTTCAAAGTTGTTCCTCCTACCTTGCAGTTAACAGGAAAAATATGAAAAAGCCATAGTTTTAATGCAGCTACTAATTCCCTGAACAAGCAGTGTAAAAAGATCTGTCTGGAATCAGGTAACAAGATTAAGTGCAGTACATGTAGAAAGCCTCTGGAAAGGCTACCAGCTATCGCTACTGTAACCACATATCACATATGTCTAACACATAACAGTTTGGAGTCTTTATTCTCTATCCATGCCCATCTCTGCTGATCAGGCAAGGGTTGAGCAGATATTTCCATGGAGTTTTCTGCCTTCCAATTTCAGCAGTAATGGTATCTCTGTGTCCCTTTATGGAGCAAGTTTTCAAACTCCCATTGCACAAATTCATATGTGTATGCAAACAGTGATTAATCACAATTTATACCACACTGAACTAGGTATTCCAGTGAAAGCCTGTGATAAAGTCTACACACAAAATCTTAACAACTCACTGTATTATTAATATTTCAGCAAGAAATACAGTTACTATCCACTGTAACACAGAAAAATGCTAACATAACAGAACAAATTGCTTCATATATCTTCTCCACTTTTTTGTTCATTCAGTAAGCCTGTATATCTACATTGCTCTACTTTCAGAAAAGGAAAAAGACACCCTTAATTTAATAGGCATTTGGGAAGGGCTTAGTTCTCCAACAGGAAGCTACTCAGTCCACAGTTATTTAGAGAGGCAATATTCTGGCCACTGATACCCTGCGATACCTGTATATTCACAAATGGTGTTCAGTTAAATAGCACATTCACAAGAATTTCACAGAACATTTTATTTTTTTAAGTGTTAATGTGGTATTAGAACTAAATGTTTGAGCAGCACAAAAGCTGCCTATGTCTGAATTCAGAAAAATAGCTAAAAATTGCTGGAATAAAGTGTGTTCATTTTCTAAAGATCAAATTATTTCTGCCAGGCATTGTGGCCAGTGAAGGTAGATTCCCGATTGCATCTGGAATTTACAAGCACAGCTCAGCTACAATAAGAACGCATAGCTTTATATTTGGAAGATTAAAAAAATATTGATACATGAAAGTCAGAAACATTTATGTCTTTGTAATACAGATCAAGAAAACTTGCCAAGGGTACACCTCTGCATATTTACCTTGCTGTCTGACTCAGATTCAGAAGTTGAGCTTGCTGAAGACTTCCGTGAGGAGCGATACTTTTTTTTCCTTCTTTTCTTCCCTTGCTTTTTATCCTATCCACAAATATTGTAGGAAAAAAGAAAAACACGACCCTGAATTTATTCTTACTAGAATTAAAGACTTACATTAAATGTAAAGAACAGGGAACACCGAATTCCTGCATGTTATGTTCTCTTGAGGAATAAAGTACACTACAATTGATTCTTTTAGCGGAAGACCTTCATAACTCTTCTGCATTGAAAAAAATGTAAACTGGTGAAAAATCCAGGTTCTCTAAATTCTGTTTATTATTTAGATATGTGCTGTAGAATCTGATTATCTGTAACAAAGATTTTTGCTAAAAAGTAAAAATGGTATGTTTGCATTTTTATGATTAGATGGGGGATTCTATTGAAAAAGCATACAGTTCAATGTTAAAACAGAAATGGATCCAGTTTACAAGCCATCCACCCAAAATTTATAGTGTTCATAAAGAAATTCTTGAACAGATATATATCTAAAATTCACAACTTTATTATATGTATCAAATGCATAAAAATTAAATAGTTTTATGCACACCAAGGCCTCAAACAATATTCTAAAATATATTACCAAAATCTGTGTTAAATAAGCCTCACAAACAAAACATGTTAGATTCTAATAAGTTAGTTCTTACCTCATCTTCCGAATCAGATGAACTGCTGGAAGAATCAGAGCTTGATGAAGAAGAGGAAGATGAAGACAACTTGACCAAACACAACAAAAAGTGAAGCTTGTGAGATGCAGCATTTTGTCTGGCAAATAGTCAAAAGTCCATCCAAACACTCCCTTTAAAATTTCTTCATTTGCGAAGTATTATCAATGGAATTTTACTTCCAAGAAGCTGGTCTTACACAGATTTTCTTAAATAAAACTGTAAAAAGTAACTTCTAACATTTTTCATTTAATAATATCTATTTGATGATCTTTTCCTCCCTTTAAGCAGAAGTAAAATTCTCCTTCTACAGAATGTACGCCACCCCCTCTCAGACAAAAATCAGTTCATTTAACAGATAAATTTGAAATTACAGCTATACTCTCTCTTTCTAAGAGAACTTAAATGACAAATAGGAACAACCCCAAAGCAAAAAAGCTCAGAAAACTGAAAATTTTGCTCACCCTATTAGATTTCTTCTTTTCCTTTTTCTTTTTCTTAAAAATAGAATAAAACAAGTGTTACTTTGGCATCATGTTCTGTTGTTGTGCATTTAGGTTTATGTACTTTGATGCTGGCTTTTAAAATGTATTTATGACATTCTGTACATGGCAGTATCGATGATAAATCCAGTTCCAAACACAGACTGTATGAAATTGAAAATAACTTGCCTCTTTCTTTTTGGAGGAACTCTCGTTTCCACCCATTAATTTCTCCCTGTGTTTTTCCAGTTCTTTCCTCCAATTCTGAAAACAAAACCAAACAGAAACAGTGGCATGACAGTCATTTCCAAAGAGCTTTTTTTAAGAGACCTTAATTGAAATCCTGTCCTCTACCTGACATTACGGTTTTCACAAAACCCACAGAAAATAAACAACATATAATGTTAACAAAGGCTAGAATGCATTTGATTTTACAGAAGATTAATATTCATCAAAGTATCATGTTAGTTCACACCTTCATGTTCCAAGTTACTTGGATTTAAGAGATTGTAATTTATATTGGGGGTCATCAATTATGGAATTTTTGCTTTTGTATCATGGTGTTTCTTCCTAGAGCACTTTAGAAAGCCAGGGCACCCTACCAGAAAAATTGCTATTTTGTCTTAGTTTTAAAATCACTTGAAACAAAATTTCAAGACAAATTCTCCTGGGCCCTTCTTCAATGTATGGGTGTCTCTAGTGTCTGTTCTGGGCCTTGTTGGTGTCAACAATTAGATTAAATTATTATACACACCTTCATAGAAACGCTCGTATTTTTGTTAGACCAAGCACACTGCACGGATAAAAGTCTCTTCTCATTCCTCCTTTTCAATACCTCACAAGGTCTCTAGGTCTACCTAAAATACCCCCTTCAGGAGCTCTGGAACACCTAGCCCACCCTCATCAGACTGAAAGGCTGCTATCTTCAGTCTGTGCTATTTCTGCTTCCTGTGTCAGACACATCATGTGTTCCCTTCTTTATTCTTCTTCTTATTATTATTATTTTGATCCTCCCTTTCCTGACAATGAAGCTGTACTGGTATTGTATTGGCAAAGCAATGATAATCCACATAGTGTGCTGAAGGGACAGAAGTATCGGGAATTATATAAGATTATACCTGTGCAATGCAGTATGATACATAGATCCTCAAGTCAGCAATACTGTGAATTAGCTGAACAGTGCTGCTGACAGACATGACAGATTAGCCAGGATATACTGCTGTGTGTAATGTGTTTCCACGGTCCAAGGTAGCATCTACGCAATATTGCAGTGGGTTGTATACTTTGATATACTGGCTACCCAGAACTACCTGAGGGGTCTCTAACAAAAGCCTGTGCTTTATTAGGCAGGTGTTCTCTTTAAATTATTTTAAGACTGTGCTAGTGTTATGTTTTAAACAAAAAAGCACAACATCTGTCAGTGAAATAGGAGAGATAGCACCTCATTCAGACACTTGTAATCTTTTCAACTGTTCAGAGATTTGTTCTTAGGAGCTTTAGGAAGAACTCACGGCCATTTCACAATTCCCTGCATCTCTTCCTACCCTTCTGCCATACTGAAAGGCTGTTATCTTCTATCCATGCCAGTTTCACTTATTTCACAGTAAAGAAAAGATAAAAGGAGGAAAGGAATATGATAAAATACTAAACCAAGCTAAAACTCCGAGCACATAACAACTGATCCTCTTAGACTAACACCTCATGACCCTCCAAATACTGGTATAACTTCTTAGGCAAAAAGGTATAGCAAGAATCCTATGGGCCCTATGCCCTTCCAGTAACAGAGGAGGAACTTCACCCAGAAACTCACACACAATGATGAAGACTACTTGAAGCTTATCTCAAGATACCAGAACCCAAGAAGGAACTGTAACAGTTAAATTCATTGTATCCTAATTTCTTCCTATGTGTATGTCGTTGTTTCACCCTGGCCAGCAACTAAGCACCACGCAGCTGCTCTGTCACTCCCCTCCTCAGCTAGACAGGGGAGAGAAAATATAACAAAAGACTTGTGGGTTGAGATAAGAATAGGGAGACATCACTCAACCAGTTACCGTCACGGGCAAAACAGACTTGACTTGGGGAAAATTAACTTAATTTATTGCCAATCAAACCAAACTAGGGTAATGAGAAACAAACTCAAATCTTAAAATACCTTCCCCCCCACCCCTCCCTTTCTCCCAGGCGCAGCTTCATTCCTGAATTCTCTACCTCCTCCCCGCCAACGGCACAGGGGGACGGGAAGTGGGGGTTACAGTCAGTTCATCACACGTTGTCTCTGCCACTTCGTCCTCCTCAGGGGCAGGACTCCTCACACTCTTCCCCTGCTCCAGCATGGGGTCCCTCCCACAGGAGACAGTCCTCCACGAACTTCTCCAACGTGAGTCCTTCTCACAGGCTGCAGTTCTTCACGAACTGCTCCAGCATGGGTCACTTCCACAGGGTGCAGTCCTTCAGGCACAGACTGCCCCAGCGTGGGTCCCCCACGGGGTCACAGGTCCTGCCAGAAAACCTGCTCCAGCGTGGACTCCTCTCTCCACGGGGCCATAGGTCCTGCCAGGAGCCTGCTCCAGCTCAGGCTTCTCACGGGGTCACAGCCTCCTTCAGGCATCCACCTGCTCCGGCGTGGGGTCCTCCCCGGGCTGCAGGTGGATATCTGCTCCACCGTGGACCTCCCTGGGCTGCAGGGGGACAGCCTGCCTCACCATGGTCTTCCCCACGGGCTGCAGGGGAATCTCTGCTTCGGCGCCTGGAGCATCTCCTCCCCCTCCTTCTTCACTGACCTGGGGGTCTGCAGGGTTGTTTCTCTTACACGTTCTCACTCCTCTCTCTGACTGCTGTTTTCTGTCTGTCCCAACTTTTTTCCCTTCTTAAAAATGTTATCACAGAGGCACTATCACTGTTGCCAACGGGCTCAGCCTTGGCCAGCAGCTGCTCCGTCTTGAGCCGGCTGGCATCGGCTCCATCAGACACAGGGGAAGCTTCCAGCAGCTTCTCAGAGAAGCCACCCGTCGCCCCCCCTGCTAGCAAAATCTTGCCACCCAAGCCCAATACAGTATACAACAGCAGTTACAAGTGAAACTTTCTTGTACCCTGCTGATCTCCAGTAGGTACTAAACACAAACATCAGAACAGCTGTATTTATAGTAGGGACCCAGCATGGAACACAATCAGCCTAGGATGAGAGAGAAAGAAGTGTTTTATAGTCCTATCTATATACTGAAGGCCATCCTTTGTGCCTTCTCCCTTATTAATATTATGTGTACATTCCTTGCCAAAGATGTCTGTTTCCAGTAATACACCTCCTTCCATTATATTTGGATTGTGTGACCTTAAACAAGTGAAGATTAGCACAACAGACTTTGATTTATCGTACCGGAAAAATGCATGAGTTTCATTTATTAATATAAACATATGGACTTGTATAACTATATTTACATTTATGAAAAGTTCAAGCTTTATTCAGCAGCAATTTTCAAAACTTTTTATATAGCATTTCTCTGAACTGAGAGTAGCTCTTCATTGGTTAAGTGGTAACTTCACCTTCCAATACAAATTAAACAAAACATTTACTCATTAAAAGCTGGAGTGAAGTGAAATATTATGGGTACTTGGTGCTGCTAATGATAATGGAGGAAAAGCAGTATGCAAGATAAGAAGAATCAAGTATTAACACACTGTTAATATTACTAACCTCGTTCATCTTTTCTTCAAACTCAGCCAAAGCCCTGGATCCTTTCTTTTTCTTTTCTAGTTGCTCTTTCACTTCTTCCCTACATAAAAAGGATGATAGATCACAATTTTCATGATTAAAAATACCTTATTCAGTGTCTAACTTTTTGTAGGGTTTTTTGAAGTTTAGCTTTGGCTTAACTTCCAACAGAAAGAAGAATGAAAGCATCTTAGATGTTATGCATATGGTAACCTAACCCTAATAACTTAAGTACAGTAGCTAAATCCCTCTGAAAGATCTAAAGCTAACTTTGCAATTAGGTAAATTGCTCTCTAATGTCTTATAAGAGGAGGCAAAATGGACTGAACATAAAGTGAATTGTTGATAATATCTCAAAGTGATTATTTTGTTGGGTAGGGTAAACTGTGTTCTAAGAATATACCAGCAAAATGTTTTTCTAGAGATTACTTTGTTTAAAAATTAAATACATCTGCAGGCTTTAGGTATGAGGATTTGTGAAAGAGGTAAAATGACCAACGTTTTGCTCTTCTGAGAAACCACTGCCAAAATATTTAAAGACAAAGGAGAAATATGCCTTTCAAAATGAAATACTGTTGTTTTTAAAAGAGGAGACTGAATACATATTTAGAAACAAACACCTTGGCCAGAGACAAGGAATCTTTCAAAATGTATTACTGGGTATTCTGGGGAGGAAGTAGGTACCAGTGTCATCTTAGTAAGAGGGAACAAATCTTTTACTCAAAAGGTCAGAAGGGCAAATGAGTATTGCCACTTACCATGTTGGTCTTGGCCTGTTCAAGTAGTCTTGTATTGTTGGTCCCGAATTTTGGGCAGGACCTCGCGCTCTGGCCATAGCTATGGGATTCATATAAGCCTTGAATATGAAACAACAAAGAGAAATATAAAATCCATCAGCTGCGCTATGATACCAAAATCTGTTCGTTTTGTTCTTCACAGAACCTTTTTCTCACTCACTGAAAAATAATTCTGACTTGTTTATAAAAACATAAAATATTTAACTAAAACAAGTTGATTCACTCTGGCAGAAAGGCTCAGTAAGTACTTGCAACTTGAGTTATACTGTGGCAGAAAGAACTCATCCACAGAGAGACCATATTCCTTACAATAATTCCCCTCTCTGAGCAATGATTTTGCAAACTAAGTACAGCATGACAATTGCTGAAATATTCTTCCTTGGGATATGGAAAATGTAATTAAATTTCAGCTCTTACTCTCTGGGACAACTGGTCTTATGCCTTTTAAGTTCTGCTCAAAATTGATGATAGTAGATTCAACAAATTCTGCATAAAGTTTCTTGCTGCAACACCAAAACAAGCAAGCGGTGGTGCTCTGCTACAATTATGCATGTATGAAAATTCAGTGACTTAGGGCTATTTTAAGGAAAAAATACATTAAAAAAAATCCCAAAACAATGTTACGAGGTATTCCATCTTTCAAACTCATGCATCCTCTTCATATTCACTCTAAAAATTTAATAGGTTATACAAGATTAATTGAAAACTTAGAATCTATAATCCACCTCAGCAATTAATGGAAGAACTCTAATCTAGCAAACAATTCTTCATTTGTTTTTTTTAATGCCAGTAATATTTTGCTCATGTGAAAGGAGGTACCTATACCCCCTTATCTCATGGGCTTTTATCGCTATGTCATCCCAACACTTCACAATTTACTTTTGCAAAACATAACACCTACTGTTCTTACTGTTCACTTTGGAGATGAGGAAAAAAAAAAAATCAACCAGTCAAAACAACGACCAGTTTTGGTTGCCCAATCTGTACAGTACAGAGTACAACATTTTGTAGATTCAAAGTAAAGATTTGACCATATGTATAGCTCTCACAGGTCCAACACTGCTTTTTATCAGGCCATAAAGTAAGCATTCAGAAACCACCATGCACAGTAAGTGACCATTTGTGAAAGCTGTCAAAAGCAGCAGCTTCTGCCTTCTTTCTCGTTCCCCACAGCAACGCTGAGTTTCTGGACTGGACTGTGAGAAGTCTGGCAGCCTTCAGCTCTTGGGCCTACGTTTAGTCCTGGAAGAGGGACTCCAGGGTCTGACTGGAATGCGGTGCTGGGCTGGAGGGAAGCACTCCCCACACCGAGTGTGGCTAACAGTCCATCAGCTGGACCACACAGCAGCAATCCGAGGACTCTTTCAAGTGGACCATTTTTTGACTCAATTTGACTCTGCAACTCTAAGGGTGACATACGCTGCCACTTCTCGGGGCTTTGTTTTTTTGCTTTAATTCACACAAAAAGGCTAGCTAACATGGGCAAGTAAATGCTGAGCTATGCCAATTTAAACTAGTTTAATCTCAGTTTGGCACCTTCTTTTGTAGCCAGGTGGATGCGTGCACTCAAGTAGTTATAGCACTTAAAGATACATATTCACATTATTAACTCTAGCATTTTATTACATTACAAATCCACACACAAGTAAAAGTTTTGCATTTGAATTCAGCTTCGAGTGGAAAAGGAGCTCCTTTAGCAATGCAGGAAAGCAGTATTTGAACACTGCTTTCATCAAACAAAGGTAATTTCAATGTAGCAGATCCACTAGAGAAGACAACAGAATGTAATCCATGACTCGGCTTACTCCAGTGAGCAAAGCGAGTCAACTCTTTTTGGTTACCATTCAAGAATTTATATCTGAAACCTCTAGCTTCTTACATAATTATTATTCCTAAAACCAAAGTTTCTTTCTGCTCTTAAATAAAAATTAGGTGCTTTCTTACCTGAGCTAACCTGAAACGAACACCCCACCGCCCCCCAACGAAACTCCCTCTACCTGCAGAAGAGGCTACAACTGTCAAATACTGTTTTTCTACTTCCTCAAAACTGACCCCAGATAACTAGCTTAGGAAGCTTCCTCTGTTCAGTGGCTTTCTTTAACTTTCTGGCAGCAAGCACGCAATGACTGAATACCACTCTGTATTTCACAGTTAGGAAATTTATGTCTTAAAACATGTTCTTATAATTTCAAACAGGTTTATTTATGAAGAATTACTTTGCCAATAAACATTTCTTAGAAGTATTTACACTACTTTGCCAAACTGCATGTCACTAGCTAGAGAGCACAGAAATGCACTCTCAATAAAGGAAGTGCTTGTCTGCACATTCATTTTCTTCTTTTGGCAGTTTGCTCAAGCAGTTATTAAAAGGTATTTGTTGTATAGCTTTCATCCCTATGAAAAGCACTGGCACCTTCAGTCAGCTAGGGTTCTTTGAGCAAGCAATACAAACTGTTACTGCCTTGCAAGTATCCTTCAGATGTGAAAAGAACCCCCAAATTATTTTCCACCTCCAAATAGTCAAAATGGTGGTGTATTTAAGAAGGGACATGGGAAAACTGTAACGGGGAGAAAGCTCTGCGATCACAGCAGAGAAGCAAAGGGTCCTATATTATAACTTGTCTGTGTTAGCAGCCATAATGGTGTAATGAACCTTATAAAGGAATATAAAGTTTTGCTTGCATTGGTAGTTGCATTCCAGCTGTCCTATTGAAATAAAATTAAGAATAAATAAATAGACACACAAATACACCCAAAAACATTGTAAGAGGGCAATAAATTTTAAGCATAGGCCGGATCTTGCAGTCAACACTTCAACTCTTTCCCAGGAGACCCCATTATTTTGATGCCTCAATAAGCAATCAAAGATACTTAGCTATCCGTTTGTATACATCCATCATGTCTATTACATACTATGCCAAGGTAAGCAAAGACTTTAGCCTGAATGGATCTGAGTACAGACTCACAGCATATACTAGAAACGGACAAAGAAAGGGGGGGGGGGAATAAAAGTCTTATGACCTGTTTTTTGTCATAAAACTCATTAATTGTAAATTTACAATGCCTAAACGAAACATGAGCCTAAGGTGAACAGCTAACCAGAATGAAAAAGTTTAAAGAAAAACACGAGGAGCCATGAAGGTGGTAACAGTATAAAATTAGGCTCTGCAGTCAAGCGTGCAGAAGCAGATTTTTGGCCTTCTGACCGCTGGGTCCCGAGGTTAGCAGAGCGCCGCGTAAGGCAGGCTTTCAGATCGCTCCGGTACAGCCGAACGCCAACTTTAAGGAAATACGGCTTAGCGAGGATCAGAGCCACTTCGGCGAATGCTGCAACTCCCACGGGGAGCGTTTTATTTCTGCAAGGACCAGGCCAGCATCTTAATCATCTCCACGTCGCAGATCACGAGGCGGGCATCAGTCACGACAGCTGCCGGCGCTGACAAGGCAATCAGAGCTTCTGCCAGGGACCCGCGCGGAGGGACGCCCCACGCGGGACCCGCGGCGGCCCAGGCCCCGCTCCCCCGGGGCGCCCAGCCCGGCCGGCCGGGCGGGTCCGCAGGGCACGGCCCGCCTTTGTTGCCCGGCGGCACGGGGCCCCACCGGGCCCCCGGGCCCGCCGCCGCCTAACCAGCCAGCCCTCGAGTGCCTACCGGCCAGCCGGCCGCCCGCCGCGGCGGAGGCCCGGCGGCCCCCTTCCCCCCCGCCGTGGGGCGGCGGCCCCCTTCTGCCCCGCCCCCGGCGGCCGGAGCAGGGGAGCGGGCCGGACGGGGCCGCCTAGGCCGCCGCAGCGCTGCGGCTGCCCGGGCTGAGGCGGCGTCCACCTCCCCGCAGCTTCCCCGCCGGGGCCCGCCCGAAGGTGCCGCCCCGGCCCCCCGCCGCCGCCGCCTCCCCGCCCGCGTTACTCACCACCCGGTTGTCCCGCTTCCCCATGGCGCCGCCGAGACCCCGCGCCGCCGCCCCCCGTCGCCTCGGCCCGGCCGCGGGCCCCTTCCCCCGCGCCCGGGAAGCCGCGCCGCAGGCGCCCCGGCGCTGCTCGGCCCCGAGCGGCCGCCGAGCTGCGGGGAGCGGAGATGGCGGCGGCCGCGCAGCGCCGCCTGCCGGCGCCGCGGCGCCACCGCGGCCGGAGCGGCCCCTGGCCGCCGGCGGGTGGCGGCCGTTGGCGCCCCGCCCCGCCTCGGCTCGGCTCCCGCTCCGGCGGCGGCGGGCCGAGCGGTCGGAAGAGGAAGGGCGGGGAGGGACGGTGGAAGCGGGGGAGCTGTAGTGCGGGGCGTCGCTTGGGGCGGGGAGCCGGCGGGCGTCGCCGTGACGGCGGCGGCGCGGCGGGCGGGCAGGCGGCCCTCAGCGGCAGCGCCCCGGCCTGCCGGCGGGAAGGTGACGCCGGGCCGGCCTTCGGGAGGGGGAGCGGGGGCGGCGGAGGGTGACGCTGAGGGGGGAAATGAAACGTCAAGGGGCAGGTGCGTCCTGGGGCGCAGGGCCCGGGGCGCCCGTCTGGAGTAGACATCCCAGGAGAGGGCGGAATGCCTTTGCGGTCGTCCCCCCGCTCTTGATCTATCTGGGAAACTGCAGTGCTTCCTTTTCCTTTTTCCTTCGGTAGATGTGCAGACTAAGGTTTTATGAAACAGCGGCCTGTCCTGGCATAGAGTTCAGTGAAGTGGGGCTCTATTTGATAAAAAGTTAGGTGCATATTCATCACTCGTTAGCTATCTGCACTGCAAAAATAAAGAACATTGCGGTATTGACAAGGTTAATATTGCGTTAGGTTAGTGGAAATGCCAAGAGGAGCCGGGTTGTTACCAGGATCTACTAACTCAGCATTTCAAATGTCCTTTTCTTAAAGTGCTACTATTAAAAATTACTGCATATTAGTTATAGCTTTGTTAAAATGGAGAAAAGTTATCACATGTTAATACGTTAATCATATGAAAGCACAAATGAGTTTTGTTTCTGAAATAGCATTGCTGCGTTCAGCATATTTGGGAATAGCTGGAAAAACTGATAAGCCCACGGGAATTTGCGATACCAAGTCGTCTGGGTTTGCGTAGCAAGGTTTTGGTAGTCGGGAGGCTACAGGGGTGGCTTCTGTAAGAAGCTGCTGGAAGCTTCCCCTGTGTTCGAGACAGAGCCCATACCAGCCGGCTCTAAGACGGACCAGCTGCTGGCCAAGGCCGAGCCCATCAGTGACAGTGGTAGCGCCTCTGGGATAACAGATTTAAGAAGGGGAAAGAACTGCTGCACAACAGCAGCCGGAGAGGGGAGTGAGAACGTGTAAGAGAAACAACCCTGCAGACCCCCAGGTCAGTGAAGAAGGAGGGGGAGGAGATGCTCCAGGCGCCGAAGCAGAGATTCCCCTGCAGCCCGTGGGGAAGACCATGGTGAGGCAGGCTGTCCCCCTGCAGCCCAGGGAGGTCCACGGTGGAGCAGATATCCACCTGCAGCCCGGGGAGGACCCCACGCCGGAGCAGGTGGATGCCTGAAGGAGGCTGTGACCCCGTGAGAAGCCTGAGCTGGAGCAGGCTCCTGGCAGGACCTATGGCCCCGTGGAGAGAGGAGTCCACGCTGGAGCAGGTTTTCTGGCAGGACCTGTGACCCCGTGGGGGACCCACGCTGGGGCAGTCTGTGCCTGAAGGACTGCACCCTGTGGAAGTGACCCATGCTGGAGCAGTTTGTGAAGAACTGCAGCCTGTGGGAAGGACTCACGTTGGAGAAGTTCATGGGGGACCGTCTCCTGTGGGAGGGACCCCATGCTGGAGCAGGGGAAGAGTGTGAGGAGTCCTGCCCCTGAGGAGGACGAAGTGGCAGAGACAACGTGTGATGAACTGACTGAAAACCCCATTTCCTGTCCCCCTGTGCTGCTGGGGTGGAGGAGGTAAAGAATTCAGGAGTGAAGCTGTGTGTGGGAAGAAGGGAGGGGTGGGGAGAAGGTGTTTTTAGGATTTGGTTTTATTTCCCATTATCCTACTGTGGTTCGATTGGTGATAAATTAATTTTTTTCCCCAAGTTGAGTCTGTTTTGCCCATGATGGTGATTGGTGAGTGATCTCTCCCTGTCCTTATCTCGACCCACAAGCTCTTTGTTATATTTTCTCTCCCCTGTCCAGGTGAGGAGGGGGAGTGATAGAATGGCTTTGGTGAGCACCTGGCATCCCGCCAGAGTCAACCCACTACACCAAGTTATTTAGTAAAACCAAGAGCCCGCTGTGAGGAGCTTGAAGAAAACTAACAAGGTTACTACACCAGAATTGCAAGTAAAATTTGCTGAATTGCAAATAAAATTTACTGTTGAAAATTGCAAGATAGTGCATACGGGAAGGGGTAACTAATTCCTTAGAAAATTGTTGGTGTGTTCTGAAACAAGGATGGCTACTTTGGAAACACATCGGGCTGAAGTTCTCACTGAGCTGCCTGTGATGCTGGAGGAGTAGATTGAAGACAGAAGAAACAAACTGCATCAAAATATATACAAAATAAGATCAGGAGTATTATTAAATATATTGTGATACCCCTTTTGTGCAGCATGGTGATGTCCTCACCCTGAACACATTTTCAAGTTTGGGCCATTTTGGAGTACACACACGCAACCCAGTTTTAGGTGACTGACAGCACTGCACTGCACCCGTGCAGGCAGTCCCCAGTGCTGCTGCAGCCCTGGGCGGTACAGGGTGGCCGGTGGGTGGGAGCACTGCTGTCTGTCCGTCTCTGCGCTGACACGGTGGTGGCACTGCAGGTCTCCGGGGGCTTCAGCTCAGCTGCAGCAGCATAGGTAATACCGAAACTCCATCAAGTCTGCCAGGACAGAATTGCTCTTCAGAAATGTTTTGACTGAATTTGAACCAGGAGAGTTTATTCATCCAATGCTTTGTGCCATGAGGCTTTGAGCTTGGTGCCTGCAAATATGAAGACTTGCCACTGCAGGAGGCCAGGGGTGTGGGGTCCCTCCCTGTGCAGGCAGTGGGGAGGAGGGAGTCCTCTGCTAGGCATGCCGGAGTATTTTAATTAGACTCCCATTAGCTTTTCTTCCCTGGCTGTGAAGGAGGTTTGGGAGTCCAGCCAGACAATTCAGCCAGCTAAATCAGATTTCTAAAAATGGATGGAAATACGTCGAGAAATGACTTCTGTGTGACAGGAGACTGAAAGATGACCTTGTTTATCGAAGAGGGGGAAAAAAAAAAGCTACACAACGGATGGGTTTAAAATGAGGAATGATACAGATACTGTAAATCTTGCTTTCCATGTATCAGTAAATGGCAAGCAAATGATAGGCAAAGACAACGCATTTAAATCTTTTAAAATGAACATTTGTTTCTGTGGTGCTAATAAGCATGTGACCTCTAGTGTCATTAGATAATTTTGAGTTGAAGAAGGTGAGAACATTTTTGTGAATAATGAGAAGAGTAACATTTGTGCTTATTTCTTCAAGGTCCTTAGTATTTTGCTTAGTGGATTTCTTTCTTTCTTTTTTTTTAAATATAATTTTCTCTTCCATAATTGGGTTTTATGAACTTCATGCAGGGGGTAAGTCACCTTCTCACAGATGAGGGCTAGGAAGAAAAGTCTGGTATATATAACTGCCCACAGACTGTTGGATTTTCTTCTGTGGTATCTTGCCCTGAGCACTATCAGAGATAAAACACCAGATAGTATCCAGACAGGCATGGTATCTCTTATTTAATCTGTTAAATTTTTCCATGATTTTTCCCCCTTTTCACAATGGATTAGCTATGGCTAATATGGGTATCTGCGATGCTGACTGTTCTGCTCAGCCACAGGCCTCACTGCAGTTCATTTTGTGTCTGTCCCTGGCTGGACTGCTGCTTGTAATCTTATAATGTGCTTAAAGACTAATTTGGAATGTCACATAATGTAAAGGTAGCTGTTGTTTTTATTTAATGCTGCGTTGCACCTGCAGTGTATATAACTATGTTTTGTAAAGGACTTTCATGGTTCCTTATAGTTTCTAGGGGCAGCTCAAAGTTTTGGTTCTGAGTTACAAAATCCTTTGTAGCTGTGGGATCTGGTTAGCTTTGCAGTCATTTCTGTCTAGAGCTTTCATCCAGAAGCTGAAATCTGTTTGGATGCTTGAGCTAATAGTTTTTAGATTCCTGTGTCTGGTGGCTCATTGGAGGCCTTGTTAGTAGCAACTACTTTTATCCTGCTCTAAAGAGCACTTAATGATCTTTACAATAAGCTGAAGCTTTATTTGAGTTGTTTTAATGAGGATTTTTTGCTTGGGTAGGAGTGAAGACAGAAAATATGCATCTGGTTTTAGAGACTGATGTTGTGTCATTTTGTGTTTGACTGAAAACACGCACTTTTAGCATTTCTATATACCCAGAAATGTTACTAGTCGTATTTATAGCCCATCAGGAAAAAACAGTTAATCAATAAGGTGTGCTCAGCTTTTTAAAAGATGGAAGATGAAAGCAGCAGAATCTTTAGGAATACACAAATACCACGCATGTTAGCGTAAAAGTTGGATCAAATAACATTTGGGAAAAATACTGTGCTTCATGAATGACTGAGAGCCATTGTAGCTGAATTAAGGCACAATTTGCCTAAACCAAACCAAAGAAGATTTCAGTAAAGACAAACTAGTGCTGAATCATATAGCCTTCTTAGCAATTGCAACAATGTTATGCCTTTGAAACAAAAAGTGATGGCTCAAATTTTTTTTTTTTTAAATGGAATTCATCCTAGGTGAGCAATAAAGTAGTTCAGAAGTGAGAAATCAGGAAAAATGAGGTTAGATTTTTATAAAATTAAAGGTATATGGTAAGGTGCTGGAGAGGGTGAGCATGTGCTTACGTTTCTGTCTGGTTGTGTGTATGTTTGTTGATTTTCTAGAATACTCAGGGTGTTGAGAAGAACACTTGCAAACATAAAAACTAGAAAACAATGTTGCTAATTTTCTGTATTTAATATACAATACTTACTGCATTTGTATTCATTTTACATTTTTAGATAAAAGAAACATACAGCTAGAAAGGTGAAGTAAACCTCAAGAGAGCAGTTTTAAATACAAAACTAATTTTTTTTGCCTTTTAACCTTCCAATAGTTTGGGAACAACTAAAAAGAACTTGACACTGAAAATTTTTATTATATTGGTTTTCATACTAAACCCTCAGCACCCAACAATAAATACACGACTTTGCTTTTCTTGCACTGCCAGCAGCAAAACGTTCAGTTCCAAAGGACTGTAATTCTGATATAATACAATATTGATAACCTTCTGTGTGCCTTAATTTAACTTTGTTGTATTGACACATAGTTATTTTTGCAGTCAACCATCTTTACAAACTTGTAAAAGCTAAAGAATATGTTATATGTTAAGGTGCATGCTCTGATGAACTTCAATGCAGTCAACGTAAAGTAAGCCCAGCTGAGGGTGTTCTTAAGCAGAAAGCCCCATAGGGTGATATTTGGGACACAGAGCAGGCATGCAGTTAGATCAAAGGGCTTTTTTTGAAAGCTTGCAAAGGGAGCTCTAGAGTTTCCCAAGTGTCTGCATTATTTCCCAGCTATTCTGTACAGCAGAAACATACTTTTTTCCAATGCGTATATGGTAATCAGCAGCTGTGCAAGAAGAGGAGAGAGGCTGCAAGATTTCATGTACAGCAATGGTGCAATACTTTTATATACCACAGTTTGCATGTTGTAGCCCCTTGATGTCATTGATGACTAAAAGGTAAACCAGTATATTTGAGTAACAATTCAAGAAATCACTGTTACATATTCCTGTACCTCTGTAGGTGATTCTGTGTTTCACACATAGGTGATTTTAATGCTGAATGCAAAGAATGTAAAGGAACACTGAATAGTAACCATGCACACAGAATAAAAAAAAATGATGCACCTTTAAAAGAAACAGTAACACACGCACCTTTTCATGTTTGTACCCTGATTAAAAGAACATAATGAATTTCAAGTATGAAGTGATACAGTGAAATCATGTCCTGTGAATAGGTATCAATGGTAGTCTAGGTAGTACAGTTTGCACCATAGGTAACTTTCCACCTTGCAAAACAAAATCCTACTGCATATGTAGGTAAAGTGACTTGAAATGCTGAAACTCGATGTGCCAGCTGTTTTGCTGGTACAAGCTGATATAATGCTGTAGAAGTCAACAGGACTGTGCTGATTTTCACCAGCTGAGTATATGCCCTAAGGTGAATGAAAAAAAAAATATTCAAAACGGCTTTGCATGTTTTCTTTGAATCTCAGACACCTCCAGAGCAAATGATATTTTATTACAAAAAAGGGGGGAAAAAGAGAAAAAAATAAGCCAAACAGCATTAAAGGCTGTTTTAACTTTCTGAATGTTTTTCATGTTATTTTTTGTAAAATCATACTGAGCAGTAAAAGTACCGAAACAGATTTTGATTTGCTAATGGATGTTGGTCTGATGTAATATCAATTAATAAGGTTACTCTGGATGTGTCTCAGAAGCTGTCCTCACTGTTCGTAGTATTCTGTAAACCTGAAAACACAAGTTTTAATAATGCCTTTGAGAACATAACTTATCTTGCAGATCCTGAAACCAGTATCCCGTGAGAGTTACAAACAGACTTAACTTTATATATGTCTTCTGTTAACTTCAGTGGGATTTGTAACGTTTAAGGGAGGCACACATGGAGTGTCTGGAGCAGTAAGAACTGAATCTTATTTGTGATACATTTCTGTACCAGCATCATCCTTTTCTCCACATATCCCAATGCCACTAAATGCACTTCTGAACTTTTGTATAAAAAAAGTAATGAATAGAAATTTTGAGAGAATGTTACTAGAGTTAAGATTTTTATCACATATTACCATTTATATAGTATTCTTGCTGATTTACTAAGCTTAAGTATCACTATATAGACCAGAACTGCCTGACACTGAAATTTGGAGACTTACAAGGTCAAATTCTTCATTTAATGTAACTGTAGTCAGTGGAGCTACAACAAAAGTAAATTATGCTAAATGATTTTAAATACTTTGAAACCCCAATCCTATTTCATGCAATTGTCCATGCACAAAAAAACCCCAAACCAACAAAAAAAACCCCAAAAAACCAAACCCTAAATTTTCTGCCTTTATGCTTTTGTTTACCCAACAATCTTACTTAAAGCCCAGATGGGTAAATTTATCACTGCAAAAAACTTTCTTCAGTTACAAGATGCCACACAAACTTGGCCCCTGGCTTAAGCATCTGGAATCGACAGATACCTGCTGGACCTGCTACAAACAAAATAAAGCCAAAGGCAGCCTATGTAATGTTTTCTAATTTTAATTTTTTCAGACAACATTCTCCCACTATGTGTAAAATTAGCTCTACAATAGCATTTCAAAGTAATCTGCTTATTCCTTTACATATTAAACAAAAATACCCTAAAGCATAAAAATACTACATCTGAACACACATACTACTCTAGTTGCAAAACTCAATGTACAGTATGAAGCTTATTTATGATTTTTTTTGACTGATCTAGCTTTCTGCCTCTCTATGAAACTAGCTTCACTTCAACAACCGAAGTGTATACTAAACGCAAATAAACAATAAAGCGGCAAGACTTGACACATTTTTTGGCAACTACCCTTTCACAGGACTAGTGTGTTTATAAGAAATAATATACTGAATTATAATAGCAATAATTTAGGTTAATGTCAAATAGCTTGCAGATAAATGTGTCCACATCTTCAATAAACTCTGACCCTATTTACTGGTATTCATGTTTGTGTACTTGGGCCTTCAGACTAAAGAGTATCAAGCTAGTGAGGAAATACAAATACACACTGTTACACTGAAAGGAGAAGACAGACATACAGAGAAAAGCACCCTGTGATGCTTTCAGGAGTTATAATATAAACATAATTTCCAAAGTATACAGTTCAACTTCTAAGACATCATTCTGAGGGTGTAATTTTTCTTTAACTAGAGCATTCAAAGACTTTATACTTTTAAAGCTGTTCAAAGTAATGCAGCTAAATATTACATTAAAAATAAAACCTATATGAGATTCAATGGCAGATATAGACCACTTAAATGAATTGGAATGAAACAGACCATAAATACATTAATCTGAATGCCTGAAAAGAATTTATAAAGAAATTAAAGATTGAAAGGAAATATAAATGGGTGCCTGTGGGCTTGGTTTTGGTGCCAAAATCATACAGCTTTGTGTAGAAAACAGATTCTATCAGAAAAATAAATGGCATCTTTATATTTTCTCTGTCTTAAGTATTTTAAAATGTGTTTTTCACTTTAACAGAAGTGACTGCCTTGCCTGTGAAAGGTGCCTGGCTAAGAGTCCTCGAGACTCTTTCAGGCCTTGCTTCAATTGGAACCGGCTGTCATTCCTTACCAAAAAGCACTGCCATAATGTAAACTTCTTTTGCTCACATTGCTGTGACTCTAAGTGGGTTGTAGGAGGGGAGTTCAGTCTCCGGGAAAAGAGATTTTGAACACTGCAGAGAATGACAGCAAGGTTATTTAACAGTGCTGAATGCAAGGAAGGTGTCATGGATATTGAATTGTATTTGTTGGAATCTAAACAGACACAAATGATTCACTTAATATTGACCACCAGAGAGTGATCAGAATTTTTAGACAGTGTTGGTCTGCTCTGGTTTTAAGCTGGTAAACCAGAGTAATGCTCTTCTATTCAACTTATTATACACAAAAGGAAGGAGGATGGTGGTGATGGAGGTGAAATAAATCAAAACAAAACAAAGTTGGAAAACCACTGGGTTGCTAGACATCAAGAGAGAAAAAGGAAAGGATGGATCAATCTCTGCAGTCCCTTCAGCCTCTAATCTCATGACACTGCAGTCCTTCTATCATGTTATGATAGGTAACTTCAGTTCCAAATGTGCATGGCAATCAATACTCTCAGATGAGCACATCCCCACTGAACTTATATAAGCCACCTTGTACAGCCCTGCATCCATGCACTTCTTGTGAGCATCCAGTTTCGGATGTAATTCTTGTTGTAGCTGCAACCCATGGTTACAGCCACCTTTGTTAAAGGGACTCCAAGATAAAGTCCCTGCAAAAAATCATGATGGATTTTGAGTCTTGCTAGAAAAAGATTGAGAAGCACTTCTTATTTAACTAGCACTCTGCAGACCCAGGCTATATTTTGAAGCCAGTTTGTTGGTTTTTTTTTTTCTATCATCAGTGAGGGATGATTGTTCAAGATACACCATCATCCACCTGGACTAAAACACTTTGTCTTTTCCCACAGCATGTCCAGAATTCAGAGTCATCCTTTTTGTGTAGTGAGAGAGGTTTCTCAGGGGAGTTCTTATTACACTGCTGTTTAAAATGCAATAGAAACAATAAGCATAGTGTCCCCTCTAGATCCTGGAAAGACTTTTTCTCAGGAGGATGTACTGGGGGTTAAGGTCTGTCTGTGCCTACTACTTGGGGCAGGACTCTGTACTCAAAACTGCCACAGCAGAAAGCAGTGAGCTTGATTGCCTACATGCACCCAAGTTATCTTGAGAGTTGGGGACCTTCATATAAGGAGGAACTGTTTCATAGTTGCTCTGCCTCATGCTGGGAAGAAACCTCTCCCTGGGAACAGTGATCTCAGGGAAGGGAAGGGAGGTAAGCAGTAGGAGGCTGGCATTGCTAGTCTTGTTTGTATCCATTAAAAACTTCTGAATAACAGAAGCATCATTGGCTGCTCTTGTAAACATGTACATCACAGACAGTTGTCCAGGGATCTTCTATACTTATTAAATAATCTTCTGAATCAAGAAGTGTTTTGGCTGATCAAACACATTATATTCAATCTAATCTATTCTAGCTCATCTCTTTGCTTGAACCAAAGAGTGTAAAAGTAGCACACACTTTGCCATATTCTACTGTAGTATTTCCCAGTTCCTAACAAGAAGCAAGGAAAAACTATAATACAAACCATTGGCTGCCTGCAGACTGGGGGGGCTGCAGAATCACAAGGCAGTAATTTAGCTCACATCTTAAGTGGCCGTGGAAGTATCAGCAGGGTGATAGACAAGTGATAGGTAATTAAGTGTCACTGCAGTGAGAGGAAGCAGGGTGTTGAAAGACTGTTGAGGAGTAGACTCCCCAGGGCTTCTTTCACAGTGTCGCAGTAGGATGATCTGGGATAAGGAAAGGACAGCTTGAGTGACCGGATGATCTATCACTATATGTATTTAACAAATGCCAGGGAACTACTGTGTAGAATTAGATGTTTCCTATCCTTGGAACTGTGAAATTTGTCTCTGTGCCAAGCCTACTTGCTCACACTTAATGGAAGGACCCAAATTAGCTGCTCTGTGCCAACACTTACCCAGCCACCCACACACATGGGCTAAACACAGCAAAATGCTACACAGGCCTTATACTCTGTATTTTTGGAGGAGGCATAACAATAGTTAATGGTAGCTCTCAGGTTGGCACAGCACCTCAGAAAGCTCCATTCCTGCTGTACAACCTACAAAAAGACTTTTTTTTTCAATGGCAGATAGTTCTGTAGTATTACTTACGCTGGGTGTCAGCCAGACTTGCTAGGCTCTCAGACTTGCTAGGCTCTCAGACTTGCTCCTGTAAGATGGAGAACCACCTGGACTGATCCAGCAAAATTTGCATGAGGATAATCTTTTCAAAGTCCAAGTGCTCAAAACCATGCCATTTTGGGTTGCCAAAGGACTTTCAATTTGTGGCAGGAGTCAGCTTGCAATACGCAATGATATTGCACGCTAATGGACACTGTTAGTGACTGTCCTGCCTTAGGGCTGTACATTCTCCATGTCTGCAGCTGAACTACAGGCAGTGTCTGTGTGGCCAGCTTAATCTGCTCTCAAGCTGACTCATAAGATTTTTTTTTTTGTATCTACACAGAAAAACATCTAGCTTCTGCAAAATCTGATTTAAAAAATAGGGCTGTTGCTATGTTGAAAAACTGCACTGGAACTCATGATTTGAGTTGGCATAATAAGTGCCTGGAACTAAAATCCTATGCAAGAGTCTTGCTTTATCATCTTATGCTTATGAAAGTGAATGATAGGAGAAAACAAAACATGTGGTAAAAAAGTCTTCCCCCTACACCTACACGTAACTTTTCCACATATTCAAAGTCACTTGCCAAAATTGCCCTGAGCTCTCCTAATCTCTGCCCATTTTTCCTCTCTTTGCAGCACTTCACAATTTTCCTCCCTCATCGAGCTACTCAAAATTGATCCTAACATTCAAGAACTGTTTTTTTTTTAACAAAAAAGGCTGAGGATTTGCATAACATGGCATACGTATGAAACATGGAATAAGAGGAAAGTCTGCATATTGTTGAATGTTAATTACAAACTTTTTAGGAGTAATTGCATGAAGAAAGCTGGCAGTCTGTGAAAATTCATTTTCCATTCAGTGGCAGAGACAATGCTCTTTGGCTGGGTTTAACATGAGCGTGTCAGTGGGAGCAAATATCCATATAAACACTAGAAAATGTGTTTTTTTTCTGGCTTGTGGATGGGTTTAAGATGCAGAAAGCTAAATAGTGTGGATGCAAATCTAGCTTGCTCAAAAATGGACAGCGAGCTTGAGAGCTTTACAGCATATCCATGTAGTCATCACTAAAGTAAATCACAAGTTAAACATTACCTGTTTTCCCTTCTCCTTTCAGTCAAATGGTATAGGTTGCTTTAGTGCAAATGAACATTAAAATGGTAGTTAGAATAAGTTCATACCTGGATGCTTTTCTTTCATAAAACCCTATCAACTTTGCAAGGTCAGTGAAAAAGTATCAGTTTCAATGCATATTTAATACACATTGTTTGAATTTACATTTTTCACATTATAAATATGCTCCTTTTCACTTATCCGAACAATATTTTCCCAATAATTCCTTAAAATCTCCTTTTTAATCTTTACTAAGTGTCAGTTGTTTGTTTTATTTAAAAAGAAGGCAATATCCTTTGTCTGATCTTTTTTGCGAACAAAAAGTTTACCAGTCACCTAGTATCAAAATATCCATAGCAGAATCTCTTCTTACTTTCTCTAGCCATGCAAAAGTCTCATTCACATTAGGCTGGATGAAGCCCACCAATATATTCTAACACATATAAAACATTTAATCTGAAAGAAAAAAATGCCATATGGTTAGGGAGTTTTGGTTTATCTTAGCTGTTTTGCACAATTTTTCAATGAAGGCTGGAAATTTGAATATTGCAGAAGCTCTCAAAAGACTTTATTTAAGTCAAAGCAGATTTTCCACTGTCTTTCCTCACAGCAACCTTGGGCTTTTCTGTCCAGAAAGCAAAAAGCTCATCTAAGCATGGGGCTGGCTAATTTCAGCTTCCGCTGAACACATAAAGAACTGATGGTATCTTGTTGGCCTTGCAGAATAATTTTTTGAGAACAAGTTCCTATTTGATTCAGTTCTGTTTGGGTGCCTATCACTGTCTAAATTAAAAACATATACATAAATTTTCAGGAATATTTCTTAATGCAAAAATATATCAGTTTCAAAATATTCAGTGTTACAGCTAAAAGAATGATTTTTAGCTGGGTTCTGCAAAAACTTAATGAGGCATTTTTTATATTATCCATGCACACGACTCCTAAGTGTTTTTTATGGTTCCTATATTGTGTATATATTGCATATCAGTATGTAGTACTTACTAAGCTTCAAACTAAAAGGAAAAAATAACACTTGGCAAAAGTGTATTTGTCAGTTCACGTGTCCACATCTTTCTTCTTTTAATGGCCTAGTTCATTTAAGCCAATGAGAAAGCTTCTTATTGTTTTACATAAATTACTGGGATTTGATGGTTACAGAGTCTGGTCCAGAAACTAGAGTTATTACAGTCATTATCTAACAATTTGCAAAACAAAGAGATATAATAAAATAAATAGTTCACAGATAAAACTCTTATTTGAGTTGCACAGCCTTTTAGACTGTTAAAATTGTAGTCGTGTTTTTGCTCACCTGAACTGGACTTGCACAAAAAAACTGGATATGAAAGTGAAACTTGGAAGCTTAAACATATAAAATCCCATTTACTGTTCTAGAGATTGCTTCTGAATTTTTTCTTCATGGAAAGTAATCTGTATACTCCAATACTTAGTGATCAAAAAGAAGTAAAAGTGATAGCTTATTAACAGTCAGTTACTGAAGATTTCAATATATAACATGTTACTAAAGTAAAAATATATTTCTTAAATTTTCCCCCACAACTGCAGTTTGGAAAAATGTTTTTTCTAATATACTAATTTCAAGAAAATCATTTACACGTTAAGAGAAGTGTGAAATCCTGTTAATATCAAAAACAGATTGTGATATTTAGAAGCAGTTTCATAGTTATAAAATAAATATGCTAGCTTCCTAAGCTTGTGATCAATTCAAACTGCAAGCGTAACACAACAAAATCACTCTAATAGCCTAGTATCTTCTAATTCATATTGTATATAAAAATCAACCTATTCCTGAAACTACTGTAAATGAAAAATACTAGCAAAGTGGTTCTATAAAACAGAGTTCTTAGAATAAACTTCCTTATTATTCAGCTGTGTCTTATACATGGAACATAATTGATTTATGTGGCCTTTTAAACCAAACTGTGTGGTTTATGATTCATATACATATTTGACAACTGATGTGTTTTCAGTTGTGAGTCAGGTAAGTGCTCCAAGTTTGTTGGCTAAAAGACCAAAACAGCTCGTTTTCTCTTTATTTGCCATATTAAAGTTGGCCTAATACCTAACAGCAGAGAGGATTATATGTAAAATAAAACATGCTTCTCAAAGACAGTGAGTGAACCTGTGAAAAGTAGCATGGCACAGTATTTTCTTCTTATTCATCAAAACAACCATCGAGTGTAAAAACCACGTTAGAGTTACGATGCTTACAATGTTACCCCACGCAGAAGATGCTCAAATGCTACAACTTACTGATTCCTTTCTTGTAAAAGGCTCTGTACACATAGCATGAAATTTCAATATTTTGGAAACATGATGTCCTCATTTTTTGGTGTGTTTTAGGACAGAAACAACAGAGGAAGATACTCCAACATTTACCACTGTGGACTAATAGGCTGAAAAAAACCTGGAGTGTGGGCACAGCCTACACAGAAATATGCACAAACCCTATTTTTATAATTTTACTTGGCACACAGAAGGCAACATAGGTGTATGCAAAACTAAGGGTATGCAAGGAGGTACACGAGATTCTTTTTTTAATCATCAGTTCTGGGCTGCTGGACTAAAAGAAGCAATACTTGGTAATAGGGACGTAGGGGACACTGACACTGTGTAGCTATTGGAAATTTGGAAGAATCTTGTTGGAAATAGCACCTGTGAGGATCACTGAAACTTGTTTCCATAAGGCAGCTGAAGAAGAACTGGACACTATAGTAAGCATGGAGACAGGGTGAAGAGAGAAAAGGCTGCTCCAGATGTGTTGCTGTGGTTCAGCAATTAGCACTTCACTAACTGGCTTTGGTGATTTTTTTCCTTGGTTATTGGGTCTGTTTTTCCTGCAGAATTATGTAGTAGTGATAAAAAGAAGTTTGGTGGGAGATAGAAATTGCTCCTTCCGTTACTTAGAATACCCTGTTCTCTGCTGAGAAGAGCACAGTGCCTGGTTGTGGGTGGTCTAGGAGCTAACATCTATACTTATTTTTGATTTTTTTTTGTTATTCAGTGGTTTTTAGCTGCTGTTGAACTGCTCCTGTAGAACACATACAGGCATAGTTATTGCTAAGAATTGCACTTTGAAGTCTTATTTAAAGGGTATACGAAGAGTTTTCATCACAGTTTGGAACATGTGTGTCAAGGAGCACTTTCTTTTTCACATATACAATTCCTACATCCTACACATATGGCAGTAATTAGTAAAGGTACTCAAATACTAGAGCTGTACCAGTAAAATAAAAAGAGCAAGGGCATGGGCTCGAGCACAGTCCCACAGTTGACTGTACTGTCTAATTATGAGCATGATTCCTGGCATGATTTTAGCCAGTGCCAGCACTTCGCCCAGCCAGAGAACAGGCTTTCTCAGTTTACTAGTGTAAGTGAAACCCCATGGTTTGGCAGGGAAGACTGGAATAAGAGGAAGCCTATGGCATGTCAGATGAAATTTCTTCCTAAAGAGATTTTGAAAAGAAGGTCATTTGAAAAGTCATTGGTCCTTTGAATCTAGATCCTTGCTACCACAAGGACCCCATTAGATAAATCATTTCCCTAACCCTGCCAAGACAGATTTTTTTTTGTTCCTGCCATTCCCACTGGAAGGATGTTCCAGAACGTGACCATTAATGCAGCCTTTCTCAAGCTGTTCTCCTGAATACCCCCATTTATAACCTGATCCTCTATTAGACTACTTAGAGCACCACATTGCAGAAGCTCTGCTTCTGATTCCATAAGCCAGCCCTTGCTTTTCTCTGCTGCTCTCTGAGCTCTTCTACTGATACTACTGATTGGGAAATACTGCTCCAGTAGTTAACTTCCTCGAGATTTCCATATTCTCATTCATTTTTGAGCCAACACTAATCTTTAGCTTAAAGTGTTATCTTCCCTCATTTTTGTTTTACCCCAATAATGTACCTACATTCAGCAATCATATTCTCTTCTAGCCTTTGCTTCGCTAAGCTTAATACAACAAGCTCTTCTAACATGGAACAGATGCACATCTCTATCTGAGAGTTTTAAGCCTGATTTGAAAATACCCTCTTCTCCCCTACATTTTCACCCTATGTTTGTTGGAGAGCTCTGGGAGAGTTCCCTGACAGCTGCTGGAAAGCCACACCAGCTGAATGCCCTGATAAATTATGTATGATAGCTCAGCACTAGCTAAAATGTGGAATGTTTTTAAAAGTGCTAGACTGTGTAGAAAACTTTTATATTTGTTACTGTCACAAGATTCTCCTGAAATTTGTCTCTGTTCTAATTTTTGTTTAAAAATGGTTAGCAAATATTTCACTCCGGCCCATCCTTTTCTATGAATGTTAAAACCTATTCACACTGAGGTGCAACATCAGTGCTGTGGGCTTGCAGTTCCCCTTGGATGTAGAAACAGAGACAATGACAGAGGCAAGGCCAAGATTTGAGGGTTAGCTGCCATGACCGCTCCCTGGCCTTCAGCTTGCTGCTCGCAGAGCTTCCAAAATTCTTGTGTTTTGCATCTGTAGTATCTCTGAGTGCAGATGCCTCATGCATGTTCTTGCCAAGCCTAATTTGCAGCTTGCCTGTTCATGCTGGTAGGTTTTGCATAGGCATCATTCTGGGCATGGAGGAAAGCACAGGTCACTGCATGCATGCACGCAAGTGGTCCTTTTAAAACCTGGCTTATTTAAAACAGACCTAATTTAACCATACGTCTCATACTTATGTGTCTAACAGTAGTGAAAAGCTTTATCCAAGAGACAGATAAGATCCACTCACTATCCTAGCAATGGACCATGTCCCAGGCAGCACAGATACCTGAAACAGAGTTAACAATGAAGCTTGCCACAACAGCCAGTCTATCACAGGACTGAGAAACCTGCCAGGGAGATGGCTACAAGTTACCATGCCACAGGTGGGAAGATTATATTGCTCAACTCACTGCTAAGGACCAGCGCTTCTGCCAAGCATGCTGTGAATAAGGATATAATGTTGGCTCACTAGCTAGTCAAGATGAAATAGAGATGAGGAAGATAGAAGCTTAAGGGACTATCACAGGAGTAAGCAAAGCTAGCTGCCTCACTTATCATCAGTTATACTGCAATAGTGTATATTTATGGTTTTATGGTAAGGGCTAACTTGTTGGACCAATATTTTCCCCCAAGTCATATCCAGGTAAGTGCACTAAAGTCATGCTTGGGAACAGCTTTTATGGATTTAAAATATTTCTTTTTTTCCCAGTACAGTATTAAAAAAATAAAAGATTCTTTTTAAAATACTGAAAATATATTTTAGTTAAGGTAAAAATACTAAATATAAAAATTTAATGTAATATTTAAAATAACTGTGCTATAAAGGCATGTGAATTGCTTAGTTATTTTGACATTCAATAATGGCACATTAACCCTAGTGGAAAAGCATGTGCCAGTATACCCACATGGTGGTTTAGGAGAGAAGCTCATGCATTTCTGCATAGAAAACAAGTTTGCGTAATAAATGACATCTGAGGCATTTTGAGACACTAATGTTCATGCACTTGCGATCCATAGGGGGGTATTGCAGATAAGGCAGTGCCGTATACAGCATACAATTCAGCACAAATACATATCTGTGCTTATTACAGGTATAGGATTCTCTGCTTCTGAACTGGAAAATTTTTTTCTATTTTCCTTTTTGGCTGATAAGCAGAACAGGTTGAAGGTGAAAATCTGTATTGATTTTCATTGGCTCTGCTCATGTCTTTGGGCTGCATATCAGAAAATATGGAATGAGAGAAAGAAAATGTGTTTGTAGCTGTTTCCAGAGGGGAATGCTGGGTTAGATGATGGACTAGAATGTGCCTGGATTTCAACGCAAACTGACCATTTGGAAACTGAAAGAGTCTTTAAGAACAGGACTCTAGAAGTTTGTTAAACACTTGTTTTTTGCAACACACACACAAACGTAGATAGATAATAACTCGTTTGTGTATGAAAAAACCTAAAAGTTGAGACATTTATTATGATCACCATCATCACTGTTATTTTCATAAAGTAATGAAATGATAAAATAATCCATCCAAGTTTTCAAGTGGGGAAGCACCTGCATTTATGCTATGAATGAACAGTAGCTGGATGTATTAATGCATGTATCAGTTAACTGCAGGTTGAGAGATCTGATATTTCAATGCCATTCTTTAAATATCACTGTAAGAGATCTCATAATAATTAAAAAAGTACCAAATCATGCTTCAGCAGCTAGAGAGAGAGATTGCATCATGTTTTGGCAGTAACTCGATCGTCCTACTCCACACTGGCAGCATTCAATATTAAAAGGATAAAATGGCAGCAAAACTGGTCAGCAGCTTCTCTTCATCTGGAGTTTTCCCAGGTAGATAAACAAAACAAAACCAAACCAAACATAAAGCTGCAATGGGAGCAGGTCAAAGCCCTGGCCCTTGTGTTGCTCTGATGAAAGTAAACTAGATTGATTTTCTTGGATAAGCACATCACAATCCCAAAATAAAAGATAAGTGCATAAAACCTCCAAATAATGATCTTCGCTAGAAGAGCTATGTGGTTTGTGTGGGACAGTGGCCTTGTCAGCTACACATCTTGTTCATTTATGGTTCATCTTCAGTCAGCATTATGATGCATTCACCTCACTGGAGTTTTGGCTGGATGACATGTGAGAGTCCAGATTCTCCTTGCATTTCTCCAGATCATGGAAATATGGGTGAGAAAGGGCAACATAGGCAGATATTCTCTTGCCTGGATTGAATGCTAAGCATTTCTGTAAGTATGAAAAGAAGCTCGTTTTAACTAAAATGTACAGTTAACAGTGCTAACATTGCATATATACATTAACACATGCCACATTCAATTTATGATCAGTATGAGACACAACAGTGTCTCAGTAAGTGCTGCACGATAAGATGACCATCCATATTAAAACAAGCAGTGGGGTCATAGTATATGAATATGGCATCCCCAAAGCTAATAGAAAATAACAAGTTAGAAAATTCAAGTATTCATAGTTTAGGAAATCCCAGAATTCAGGTTTTCTTGAATTCACATGCACAGAACATCTGTCTCAAAGACTGCAGGGAGCAATTATTCAAGAACAACTTTTGTTGTTTTCTTTTAGTGTCAATGCAGTATTCTTTTGTGGTTATACAAACATGGACAGCATCATAAGGTATATGTTCATTCTTAGGCTCAGCATTTCTACAGGTGTTGGCTCTTTGGCTTTATAGCCTTTATATGCTAAAGTTTTGTGTTCAGTTTCTCCTTCTTCTTCCTAGTTGTACTTCGCTTGCCTTCCTTCCAGATCCTTATCTCAGCCTTTGTCCAGCCAGCACTGAAATCTCTTCCATGGCCTTGTGTTTTATACCTTGTTCTTCTCTTTTCCTTCATTCACCTGCAAATAATATTCTTCCTACTATCCTTGTCTAACCACTTCCTACTCCTACTTTCTTTTCTTGTATCAGAACTTCTATCATTTAACTTCTGAAATTTAATTCAGTGACTTCCAGTCCTACTTGCCCCTTTCATCTGTGGCTCCCAGTTCTCATCTCTTTGCCTAACAGAAACAGCTTCCCTTCCCACCTCACCTTCTAGGCATAGGTATTTGCCTTCTTCCCCCCCTCCCATCATCCCTCGTGCTCACTGAGCTCTCTGCCATATATTATTCCTTGTTCTTTCCAGAATCTAATTCTTGTCTATGTCTAGCTTCCTTTTCCAAGCTGCCTGCAAGCACAACAGATGCGTTTCTCCCCTGCCATTTCAAGTGTCCAGATGTAGTTCAGCTTACCGCAGCTGGAAGCTGCAGTCATAAGGACAATGGAGGATGATCTGCTGTTCTGTATAGATAATGCAGGCCAGAGATAGCAGTTTCTGAAGGGACACAGCAAGTCTTTCAAGAGTTGTACTGAGCCCCCACTACCGAGCCCATGTGAACCAAGATCTTTTAAAGGCTTCCAGAGAACAAACTAAGCTAGATTTCAACAAGCGTGGCAAAAGGCAAACTGAGGTAAGGCCACTCCCTATATTCCATTCCAAGACTGAACTTCAGGGCTGGGGTTTATGACATATCTATAAAAATGATGGAAATAATTTGGTTGAATTCAGTGTTACCAGTTGTACCAGCACAATTTGTTTGCTTCTCTTCAATCCTGACATTTGTAAGAGGGAACAATTGGTGAATTCCAAATCTCAAGTTTTCAGCATTCAGTAGAAGGCATGAAGATTTAATCTGCCTCTACAGCCTATTTTCTGCTTTATACTGGGTCCACTATACCATGAAAAATGGTAGATCAGTTTTTGTACTCATGTCAGGCTTATACTATAACAATGGCTGAATCAGTGGCACAACAGTGGTCAGTAATGAGGATCTAAGCATAAGGTCTAAAGACAGGTCAAACAGGTACTTCCCTGACACAGTTTCCTAGTCTCTAACTATTCTCAGCTCTGACACATCTTGAGCTGGTGGTGTCCTTGTGCTGATGTTTCACAGATTTACATGAATTTGCCTACCTACTTTCGAGCTTTTCTTTAATAACCCCATTGAATGGAAACATAAATGTTTCTTGGCATGTGGCATGCACAGTGGGAACTATCGGTCATGCGGTTTGGAGAACAACAAATAGAAACTTACAAGAAGCAAGTCTTTGCCCAGTTCATCAATATCTGGTACAAATTTTTCAATAGGTTGTGTGGGTCTGGAAGTGAAAGCATTTCTTGGAAGGGCAACGTCATTAGGCCAGTCCTCTTCTTCTGGGAGTCCAATTACACTGTGAAAGGAAAAACATAACATTGGGTCTGAACATTTATGCAGTCTCCCCTTTATATTGATTATACTGAGTGGCAGTTTACTTTATAAGTCTTTTCGTTTAAGTGAGATTAATTGTACAGTAGTGCACTGATCTCTGTGAATAGAGGCTGATGAGCATAGGTCCTCAGTGTGCTTGGTAGGAATCACTCTGTGGCCAGCACAATTTTCTGGCCTAGGTCTCAATTTTCTTTTTTCTTTTTTTTTTGTTTTGTTTGTTTGTTTGTTTTTTTTTTTTTTTTTTTTTTTTGTTGTTGTTGGAAAAGGGCTGAGTGCTTTGGAAGAAAGTTGCTCAGCTCTTGACTGGATGGTGCAACACATGTCACTCCAGGCTGATTAAAAGCAGTAAATTTCAAAGGGGAATTGCATGCAAGGATCTTTATTCACAAGAATAGAGAGTGAGAGAAAAGTGTGGGTCAAGATGAGGGTAAGGCAATAAAAGGGATGTTTCATAATGCTTCAAAGCTGTGTGCAGGAATTGTTGCCCAAATTTAAACAATTTATTTGCTTCACAATACAGGTTTTAAAGTGTCAATTCAGAGGTGGCATAGGACTCGAATGTCTTTATGTTTTCACTTTCAGTTATATTTTAGCTTTTCTTTACCCTTTAATAGAATATTTTAATTTCTCTTTATATTTATTTATGCTTTAAATTCTAGAAGATATTTATACTTATTAAATAATCATGGTAAGGTTTAAAACCCAAATAAATGAAATAGTAGGTAAACCTCCAGTGATGGATCATATCTCATACATTTCATGTTTTAGTCTGATGCTAATATTTGCGGGGTTGAAACGCGAGTTTCTGATGGAAATTCTGGAAAAGACCATACATTACTTGTCAGGTTTCAGGGAAAAGAAATTTTTACAGATTGTAAAATCGAGATTTTTAATGGAAACGCTGACAGGTTAAGACAAGAAGGAACATGAAAAAATGGTCACTGAATACTTGGGTCTGCACTAAGCCCAAGACCACTAGGGAGCAGCATTGACCTTTCTTCTTTTTGAGGTTGGTAGTAAGACTGGGTGAGGCCACGGGCCAAACACTTTGATGTAAATCATAGGTTACCTCAGTGGAATTACTCCGCATCTACCTACATGGGTTTTAGATTGTAATTTGGCTCACCTAAAATACCTCTGAAAATTAATATGTCTTCAAAACAATGGCATGGCTAGAAGGATAAAGCAATTAAAATCTCGGGACAATTTAATTTTACTACCTCTGAAGACATCACAGCTCTTGGGAAGTGGTAAGTTAAATCTGTATGAAAAATTGAATATGATTTTTATCACCACAGGTATGGTGGAGGTATGGGGCAACTCCCTTGGCCACAGTGGTTAAAGCCATGTGATTAGCTGTTTGAGGATCTGGACCTGTATTAAATTTAATATGAATAGCACCTCAGGAAGATGGTTGAGTTAAGTATTATAAATAACAATGAAGTTTAACCTGCCATTCAAATGTGTTTCATTAGTCCCATTTTGTTAATGTCTGCATGAGGGAGCATGAACAGGGCAGAATAAGCACAGGCACAGACAAAGCTAACAAAAAGAAACAAGGAGGCAGCCTGTCAGACAGGTAGGGTGGACAAGACCAAGAGTGGAAAGGGGAGACATTTTTAGTTACACACTCACGTAGTGCTCAGAACTGCTAATAATGAATGTCTGAGTAGGTGCCCTCACTCTGGTCTGGTACCACTACCAGTGACTAAGTTTGGGAGTATCTTGGATGAGTTTCACCTCTTGCCAAAGGTTCAGGCCTGGTCTTGAGAAACGCCGAGTACTTTCCACTCCCATTGATCACAATGGGAGACAAGTCTGCTCAAACCATTGCAGCTTTTAGCCTGAAATCTATGAGGGTATTCCACACGCTGATGGTGTCCTTGAAAAGCAGGAAATTGTTTTGGGCCACCTTCGAGGGATTTACCCTCAAACGCAGTGGAATTTTACCTGACGCAAATCAGAATGCACATGTAAAGCAAAGGTAGACCACAGCCCCATTATCTGAAAGAATGCATCACTCCAGATTGCACGAAAATCCCAAAACTACTTTCTGTCCAAATTACTCTGCAGAATGAGTCACTACTGTAGAAGGAAACAATCCTCCTACAAGAAGAGCTATGCCTAACTGTAGGGGGTTCTCCAGCTGTGAAAATACAAAATAAACACTATTTAGCATAACTTCCCCAGAACCCAAGCAACTTTTGAACTATTTAAGGAGAACTGCACAAAAGAAGCAAACCCAAACTTTCTCTTGAAGTAGATGTGTAATAAGGAATTTCTTCTAAAATTAGCACGGCATTTTCTCTTCTTGATGAATTCTTTTCTGCACAGGTAATCTCAGCCCCTAGGGATGGAAATATCCCTGTTGGAGGCTGCCACTAGCAGCTATGCATTTAATCCCATCCCAGTTAATTTTGATTTTTCCCCTTAAATGTCATAAACGAATCAAAATCCTTAAAAAAAATCACAGCTATGTCTTTTTAAATTATAAAATATGTTGTATGTATCAAAACTGTCTTCATTTAATAAAGCAGAATATTGTAGGACTAAAGGAGTAGCTTTGGCAGAAGAAGAAAAAGTAGACTTTAAGGACTGATTTTTCTGGATTGGGCAGGAAGAGCTATTCAGCGCATGACAAATTAACCACGCAAGTGAGTCACATACACTGGTATGGTATGCAGGAAAGGGAAGTCAACTGTGTGAAAGCAAGACCTGCAATTTAGGAACCTCGCATTAAATAATGAAAATGCTTAGAAACAGATCTGTTATGATTTGAGAACTGGAAAAATGATTAAACAGAGAAATTCAATATTTGTTCTGTTTAAGCTCTTCTCAGAAATTTTACTATCTTCCCTTTGGGATATCTTTAAAAGAATAATATTTCAGCCTTTCCGCCCCACCCCCCTCTCTCTCTGCTATCTATTTCTTATTTCATCCAGATCCCTGGATCCCTGCAGCCTCTCCATACGAAAAGGGAAGACAGAGGTGCAGAGGCAAATGGGCGTTCATTCTCTGGAGTGGGACCAGCCCTATATGGCTTTGATATCCTAACTACACAGTAAGTACATCAGATCTTAAATTTACATGGTTCTTATAAATTCAGAAATATTCCTTGCTCTGAAGAGCTTTTACAAGAAAAAGTTATATAATCCTACTTAATTATCATATCAGTAATATCAATAGCTTAATTTTCTGGTTTTTAACTAAGAACATATTTTGGAAGAGAATTATTCTACCTCAGAGAGTTTGGAGCCCCCCCCCGCCCCCCATTTGATAAATCTAAAGAAGAAAAACACAAACTAGAATTGTAAAATGGTTTTAAAATAAAGCCAATGAGTTCATCTCTGACAAAGCACATGTTAAAATGCTGATATTCCTTCTGTTCTCACAGTTACCTTCCTGACCAAAATATGGATGGTTAATCATTTTAACAGGCTACACAGTTTATTTTAAAAGCTAAAATATTTTCTTAAGTACACAAGTCTTTTCCGCAAAGAAGCTGTTGGTAATCGTCTTAGAGATTTCAGTTTAATAACAATTTTAAAGTAGTCTAATTTTGTTTTCTGAAATACACAAAGAAATTACTGAAAAGTAAAACATTTGTGTTTCTGTGAAGAGAATCTCTTGGATCTAACTATTTAGGAATATGCATGAATGGTACATGCACAATATGTTTAAGAGATTTAAAAAGCCTGAAACAGAAGTCTTTCAACTTCCCGATGATGGCTATTAGTTCTGCAGAACTATATTCCATGTTGCTTCCTCCTCCCACTCTGACATAGAATACACAGAAATATCATGTTGCATATGGTAGCAAAAGGAAATATGTTCTAGGAATACTTTGTTCTAGTCACATTATTGCATAAAAACATGGCAAAGAAACCTCACAGTGTTTCAACGTTAAGCAGGTATTGACATAGTGAAACTAGTTATCACTTACTCAAAGATTTTTCCTAGCTGATCAACATCTGAGTTTCCACGGAAGAGTGGTCTGAAAGAACAAAGAAATATTTTTAGGACATGACTTGCTTTAATGAATATGAATTTATATTTGTCATTGACAGCTGCCAACATAGGGTGAAAATGTTATTTTTTTTTGTGACATCACTTCTTCTGCCTCCAAGTTTTATCCAGTCTGTGAGTGTACCTTTCAAGTTTCTACGAAAACTGATAAAAGAATGGACAGATGAGACATATTTTTGAGCATGCTACTTTTGAAAATGTAATTGCATCCTTTAACATGAATGAAATAACTTTCTCTCAATGAATACCTTCCTCTGAATGATATCATTAACAAATATTTTTCACTATAAAGAACACACTTAAATAGCTGTTTATAGAGACAAAACCAGAGTGAATGTCATGCAATTCATTAAAACATAATAAAATTAGACATTAATTGTTATGGCTCTAAATTCAAAATTAAATTTCTTGCATATTGTATTTTGGAAATGTTCTCCTAGGTTTAAAGGGTCAAATAAATGACAATGAATTTGTGAAGGTCTGTAAAGAATGGGGTGTGAAACGGTACAGAATTTACCTTGAAGGAGAGGAATACTTCTGCTGCATAAATAAAGATATGTTCAGGAAAGAAATAAATTAATAGGCAGAATGTCCAAAGGCTTTTAGAATAAACAGCGTCTCAAAATACTTTCAGAGAGTGGTACATACTTTTTCTTTTCAAAGTGCAATTTAAAATATTTTCACTCATGGTTTATAAAATACTATCACCCCATAGTGCCTAAGTAAAATACAAAATTCAGATTTGTATGGCTGTATGGCTGTATTACCATCTTTGTGCTGAATTCAGTAAGGTGTGATCAACAGTGCAATTTTATGTGTAAACTCCCAAGACATTCCAACAGATTACTGACAGATGATTAAGGATCCAGCCAAGAATGAGGGCATCTGTGAAGATCAGGCCCCAGATGTTGCGTACCATTTTGGTTCAACAAATGGTAGATTACTCCAAGAAATGCAATTCAGACACACTGCAAACTGAGATACTAA